>NW_028242273.1:0-291296 GCF_964263255.1 Lissotriton vulgaris
TCCGGGGTCATCGTTTTTCATCAGAAAATTGATTTTTTGGACTCTACCAAAAATGATTCAAAATGTCATTTGGATCGGGCCTCATGTTGAATAACCACTTTTTAAACCCTCACAGTGACCAAAATTGCCATTTTTACAGAGTTTTGCTTACTCGAAATCTTCAATTTTGACCAATTTCAGGCACAGAAATGACTTTAAACACACTTATTTTAGTTGAAAAAGTAATAACTCACATCCAACCGTCATTTAAAGTCAAAAGATTAAATGTTAAAATTTCATCAATATTGACCATTTTTTCAACGTTCGACTGGTCCGGGGTCATCGTTTTTCATCAGAAAATTGATTTTTTGGACTCTACCAAAAATGATTCAAAATGTCATTTGGATCAGGCCTCATGTTGAATAACCACTTTTTAAACCCTCACAGTGACCAAAACTGCCATTTTTACAGAGTTTTGCTTACTCAAAATCTTCAATTTTGACCAATTTCAGGCACAGAAATGACTTTAAACATTATTTTAGTTGAAAAGGTAATAACTCACATCCAACCGTCATTTAAAGTGAAAAGATTAAATATTAAAATTTCATCAATATTGACCATTTTTTCAACGTTCGACTGGTCCGGGGTCATCGTTTTTCATCAGAAAATTGATTTTTTGGACTCTACCAAAAATGATTCAAAATGTCATTTGGATCGGGCCTCATGTTGAATAACCACTTTTTAAACCCTCACAGTGACCATAATTGCCATTTTTACAGAGTTTTGCTTACTCAAAATCTTCAATTTTGACCAATTTCAGGCACAGAAATGACTTTAAACACACTTATTTTAGTAGAAAAAGTAATAACTCACATCCAACCGTCATTTAAAGTCAAAAGATTAAATGTTAAAATTTCATCAATATTGACCATTTTTTCAACGTTCGACTGGTCCGGGGTCATCGTTTTTCATCAGAAAATTGATTTTTTGGACTCTACCAAAAATGATTCAAAATGTCATTTGGATCGGGCCTCATGTTGAATAACCACTTTTTAAACCCTCACAGTGACCAAAATTGCCATTTTTACAGAGTTGTGCTTACTCAAAATCTTCAATTTTGACCAATTTCAGGCACAGAAATGACTTTAAACACACTTATTTTAGTTGAAAAGGTAATAACTCACATCCAACCGTCATTTAAAGTGAAAAGATTAAATATTAAAATTTCATCAATATTGACCATTTTTTCAACGTTCGACTGGTCCGGGGTCATCGTTTTTCATCAGAAAATTGATTTTTTGGACTCTACCAAAAATGATTCAAAATGTCATTTGGATCGGGCCTCATGTTGAATAACCACTTTTTAAACCCTCACAGTGACCAAAATTGCCATTTTTACAGAGTTTTTCTTACTCAAAATCTTCAATTTTGACCAATTTCAGGCACAGAAATGACTTTAAACACACTTATTTTAGTTGAAAAAGTAATAACTCACATCCAACTGTCATTTAAAGTCAAAAGATTAAATGTTAAAATTTCATCAATATTGACCATTTTTTCAACGTTCGACTGGTCAGGGGTCATCGTTTTTCATCAGAAAATTGATTTTTTGGACTCTACCAAAAATGATTCAAAATGTCATTTGGGATCGGGCCTCATGTTGAATAACCACTTTTTAAACCCTCACAGTGACCAAAATTGCCATTTTTACAGAGTTTTGCTTACTCGAAATCTTCAATTTTGACCAATTTCAGGCACAGAAATGACTTTAAACACACTTATTTTAGTTTGAAAAAGTAATAACTCACATCCAACCGTCATTTAAAGTCAAAAGATTAAATGTTAAAATTTCATCAATATTGACCATTTTTTCAACGTTCGACTGGTCCGGGGTCATCGTTTTTCATCAGAAAATTGATTTTTTGGACTCTACCAAAAATGATTCAAAATGTCATTTGGATCAGGCCTCATGTTGAATAACCACTTTTTAAACCCTCACAGTGACCAAAACTGCCATTTTTACAGAGTTTTGCTTACTCAAAATCTTCAATTTTGACCAATTTCAGGCACAGAAATGACTTTAAACACACTTATTTTAGTTGAAAAAGTAATAACTCACATCCAACCGTCATTTAAAGTCAAAAGATTAAATGTTAAAATTTCATCAATATTGACCATTTTTTCAACGTTCGACTGGTCCGGGGTCATCGTTTTTCATCAGAAAATTGATTTTTTGGACTCTACCAAAAAATGATTCAAAATGTCATTTGAATCGGGCCTCATGTTGAATAACCACTTTTTAAACCCTCACAGTGACCAAAATTGCCATTTTTACAGAGTTGTGCTTACTCAAAATCTTCAATTTTGACCAATTTCAGGCACAGAAATGACTTTAAACACACTTATTTTAGTTGAAAAGGTAATAACTCACATCCAACCGTCATTTAAAGTGAAAAGATTAAATATTACAATTTCATCAATATTGACCATTTTTTCAACGTTCGACTGGTCCGGGGTCATCGTTTTTCATCAAAAAATTGATTTTTTGGACTCTACCAAAAATGATTCAAAATGTCATTTGGATCGGGCCTCATGTTGAATAACCACTTTTTAAACCCTCACAGTGACCAAAATTGCCATTTTTACAGACTTTTGCTTACTCAAAATCTTCAATTTTGACCAATTTCAGGCACAGAAATGACTTTAAACACACTTATTTTAGTTGAAAAAGTAATAACTCACATCCAACTGTCATTTAAAGTCAAAAGATTAAATGTTAAAATTTCATCAATATTGACCATTTTTTCAACGTTCGACTGGTCCGGGGTCATCGTTTTTCATCAGAAAATTGATTTTTTGGACTCTACCAAAAATGATTCAAAATGTCATTTGGATCGGGCCTCATGTTGAATAACCACTTTTTAAACCCTCACAGTGACCAAAATTGCCATTTTTACAGAGTTTTGCTTACTCGAAATCTTCAATTTTGACCAATTTCAGGCACAGAAATGACTTTAAACACACTTATTTTAGTTGAAAAAGTAATAACTCACATCCAACCGTCATTTAAAGTCAAAAGATTAAATGTTAAAATTTCATCAATATTGACCATTTTTTCAACGTTCGACTGGTCCGGGGTCATCGTTTTTCATCAGAAAATGGATTTTTTGGACTCTACCAAAAATGATTCAAAATGTCATTTGGATCGGGCCTCATGTTGAATAACCACTTTTTAAACCCTCACAGTGACCAAAATTGCCATTTTTTACAGAGTTTTGCTTACTCAAAATCTTCAATTTTGACCAATTTCAGGCACAGAAATGACTTTAAACACACTTATTTTAGTTGAAAAAGTAATAACTCACATCCAACCGTCATTTAAAGTCAAAAGATTAAATGTTAAAATTTCATCAATATTGACCATTTTTTCAACGTTCGACTGGTCCGGGGTCATCGTTTTTCATCAGAAAATTGATTTTTTGGACTCTACCAAAAATGATTCAAAATGTCATTTGGATCGGGCCTCATGTTGAATAACCACTTTTTAAACCCTCACAGTGACCAAAATTGCCATTTTTACAGAGTTTTGCTTACTCGAAATCTTCAATTTTGACCAATTTCAGGCACAGAAATGACTTTAAACACACTTATTTTAGTTGAAAAAGTAATAACTCACATCCAACCGTCATTTAAAGTCAAAAGATTAAATGTTAAAATTTCATCAATATTGACCATTTTTTCAACGTTCGACTGGTCCGGGGTCATCGTTTTTCATCAGAAAATTGATTTTTTGGACTCTACCAAAAATGATTCAAAATGTCATTTGGATCAGGCCTCATGTTGAATAACCACTTTTTAAACCCTCACAGTGACCAAAACTGCCATTTTTACAGAGTTTTGCTTACTCAAAATCTTCAATTTTGACCAATTTCAGGCACAGAAATGACTTTAAACACACTTATTTTAGTTGAAAAGGTAATAACTCACATCCAACCGTCATTTAAAGTGAAAAGATTAAATATTAAAATTTCATCAATATTGACCATTTTTTCAACGTTCGACTGGTCCGGGGTCATCGTTTTTCATCAGAAAATTGATTTTTTGGACTCTACCAAAAATGATTCAAAATGTCATTTGGATCGGGCCTCATGTTGAATAACCACTTTTTAAACCCTCACAGTGACCATAATTGCCATTTTTACAGAGTTTTGCTTACTCAAAATCTTCAATTTTGACCAATTTCAGGCACAGAAATGACTTTAAACACACTTATTTTAGTAGAAAAAGTAATAACTCACATCCAACCGTCATTTAAAGTCAAAAGATTAAATGTTAAAATTTCATCAATATTGACCATTTTTTCAACGTTCGACTGGTCCGGGGTCATCGTTTTTCATCAGAAAATTGATTTTTTGGACTCTACCAAAAATGATTCAAAATGTCATTTGGATCGGGCCTCATGTTGAATAACCACTTTTTAAACCCTCACAGTGACCAAAATTGCCATTTTTACAGAGTTGTGCTTACTCAAAATCTTCAATTTTGACCAATTTCAGGCACAGAAATGACTTTAAACACACTTATTTTAGTTGAAAAGGTAATAACTCACATCCAACCGTCATTTAAAGTGAAAAGATTAAATATTAAAATTTCATCAATATTGACCATTTTTTCAACGTTCGACTGGTCCGGGGTCATCGTTTTTCATCAGAAAATTGATTTTTTGGACTCTACCAAAAATGATTCAAAATGTCATTTGGATCGGGCCTCATGTTGAATAACCACTTTTTAAACCCTCACAGTGACCAAAATTGCCATTTTTACAGAGTTTTGCTTACTCAAAATCTTCAATTTTGACCAATTTCAGGCACAGAAATGACTTTAAACACACTTATTTTAGTTGAAAAAGTAATAACTCACATCCAACTGTCATTTAAAGTCAAAAGATTAAATGTTAAAATTTCATCAATATTGACCATTTTTTCAACGTTCGACTGGTCAGGGGTCATCGTTTTTCATCAGAAAATTGATTTTTTGGACTCTACCAAAAATGATTCAAAATGTCATTTGGATCGGGCCTCATGTTGAATAACCACTTTTTAAACCCTCACAGTGACCAAAATTGCCATTTTTACAGAGTTTTGCTTACTCGAAATCTTCAATTTTGACCAATTTCAGGCACAGAAATGACTTTAAACACACTTATTTTAGTTGAAAAAGTAATAACTCACATCCAACCGTCATTTAAAGTCAAAAGATTAAATGTTAAAATTTCATCAATATTGACCATTTTTTCAACGTTCGACTGGTCCGGGGTCATCGTTTTTCATCAGAAAATTGATTTTTTGGACTCTACCAAAAATGATTCAAAATGTCATTTGAATCGGGCCTCATGTTGAATAACCACTTTTTAAACCCTCACAGTGACCAAAATTGCCATTTTTACAGAGTTGTGCTTACTCAAAATCTTCAATTTTGACCAATTTCAGGCACAGAAATGACTTTAAACACACTTATTTTAGTTGAAAAGGTAATAACTCACATCCAACTGTCATTTAAAGTCAAAAGATTAAATGTTAAAATTTCATCAATATTGACCATTTTTTCAACGTTCGACTGGTCCGGGGTCATCGTTTTTCATCAGAAAATTGATTTTTTGGACTCTACCAAAAATGATTCAAAATGTCATTTGGATCGGGCCTCATGTTGAATAACCACTTTTTAAACCCTCACAGTGACCAAAATTGCCATTTTTACAGAGTTTTGCTTACTCGAAATCTTCAATTTTGACCAATTTCAGGCACAGAAATGACTTTAAACACACTTATTTTAGTTGAAAAAGTAATAACTCACATCCAACCGTCATTTAAAGTCAAAAGATTAAATGTTAAAATTTCATCAATATTGACCATTTTTTCAACGTTCGACTGGTCCGGGGTCATCGTTTTTCATCAGAAAATGGATTTTTTGGACTCTACCAAAAATGATTCAAAATGTCATTTGGATCGGGCCTCATGTTGAATAACCACTTTTTAAACCCTCACAGTGACCAAAATTGCCATTTTTTACAGAGTTTTGCTTACTCAAAATCTTCAATTTTGACCAATTTCAGGCACAGAAATGACTTTAAACACACTTATTTTAGTTGAAAAAGTAATAACTCACATCCAACCGTCATTTAAAGTCAAAAGATTAAATGTTAAAATTTCATCAATATTGACCATTTTTTCAACGTTCGACTGGTCCGGGGTCATCGTTTTTCATCAGAAAATTGATTTTTTGGACTCTACCAAAAATGATTCAAAATGTCATTTGGATCGGGCCTCATGTTGAATAACCACTTTTTAAACCCTCACAGTGACCAAAATTGCCATTTTTACAGAGTTTTGCTTACTCGAAATCTTCAATTTTGACCAATTTCAGGCACAGAAATGACTTTAAACACACTTATTTTAGTTGAAAAAGTAATAACTCACATCCAACCGTCATTTAAAGTCAAAAGATTAAATGTTAAAATTTCATCAATATTGACCATTTTTTCAACGTTCGACTGGTCCGGGGTCATCGTTTTTCATCAGAAAATTGATTTTTTGGACTCTACCAAAAATGATTCAAAATGTCATTTGGATCAGGCCTCATGTTGAATAACCACTTTTTAAACCCTCACAGTGACCAAAACTGCCATTTTTACAGAGTTTTGCTTACTCAAAATCTTCAATTTTGACCAATTTCAGGCACAGAAATGACTTTAAACACACTTATTTTAGTTGAAAAGGTAATAACTCACATCCAACCGTCATTTAAAGTGAAAAGATTAAATATTAAAATTTCATCAATATTGACCATTTTTTCAACGTTCGACTGGTCCGGGGTCATCGTTTTTCATCAGAAAATTGATTTTTTGGACTCTACCAAAAATGATTCAAAATGTCATTTGGATCGGGCCTCATGTTGAATAACCACTTTTTAAACCCTCACAGTGACCATAATTGCCATTTTTACAGAGTTTTGCTTACTCAAAATCTTCAATTTTGACCAATTTCAGGCACAGAAATGACTTTAAACACACTTATTTTAGTAGAAAAAGTAATAACTCACATCCAACCGTCATTTAAAGTCAAAAGATTAAATGTTAAAATTTCATCAATATTGACCATTTTTTCAACGTTCGACTGGTCCGGGGTCATCGTTTTTCATCAGAAAATTGATTTTTTGGACTCTACCAAAAATGATTCAAAATGTCATTTGGATCGGGCCTCATGTTGAATAACCACTTTTTAAACCCTCACAGTGACCAAAATTGCCATTTTTACAGAGTTGTGCTTACTCAAAATCTTCAATTTTGACCAATTTCAGGCACAGAAATGACTTTAAACACACTTATTTTAGTTGAAAAGGTAATAACTCACATCCAACCGTCATTTAAAGTGAAAAGATTAAATATTAAAATTTCATCAATATTGACCATTTTTTCAACGTTCGACTGGTCCGGGGTCATCGTTTTTCATCAGAAAATTGATTTTTTGGACTCTACCAAAAATGATTCAAAATGTCATTTGGATCGGGCCTCATGTTGAATAACCACTTTTTAAACCCTCACAGTGACCAAAATTGCCATTTTTACAGAGTTTTGCTTACTCAAAATCTTCAATTTTGACCAATTTCAGGCACAGAAATGACTTTAAACACACTTATTTTAGTTGAAAAAGTAATAACTCACATCCAACTGTCATTTAAAGTCAAAAGATTAAATGTTAAAATTTCATCAATATTGACCATTTTTTCAACGTTCGACTGGTCAGGGGTCATCGTTTTTCATCAGAAAATTGATTTTTTGGACTCTACCAAAAATGATTCAAAATGTCATTTGGATCGGGCCTCATGTTGAATAACCACTTTTTAAACCCTCACAGTGACCAAAATTGCCATTTTTACAGAGTTTTGCTTACTCGAAATCTTCAATTTTGACCAATTTCAGGCACAGAAATGACTTTAAACACACTTATTTTAGTTGAAAAAGTAATAACTCACATCCAACCGTCATTTAAAGTCAAAAGATTAAATGTTAAAATTTCATCAATATTGACCATTTTTTCAACGTTCGACTGGTCCGGGGTCATCGTTTTTCATCAGAAAATTGATTTTTTGGACTCTACCAAAAATGATTCAAAATGTCATTTGGATCAGGCCTCATGTTGAATAACCACTTTTTAAACCCTCACAGTGACCAAAATTGCCATTTTTACAGAGTTGTGCTTACTCAAAATCTTCAATTTTGACCAATTTCAGGCACAGAAATGACTTTAAACACACTTATTTTAGTTGAAAAGGTAATAACTCACATCCAACCGTCATTTAAAGTGAAAAGATTAAATATTACAATTTCATCAATATTGACCATTTTTTCAACGTTCGACTGGTCCGGGGTCATCGTTTTTCATCAGAAAATTGATTTTTTGGACTCTACCAAAAATGATTCAAAATGTCATTTGGATCGGGCCTCATGTTGAATAACCACTTTTTAAACCCTCACAGTGACCAAAATTGCCATTTTTACAGACTTTTGCTTACTCAAAATCTTCAATTTTGACCAATTTCAGGCACAGAAATGACTTTAAACACACTTATTTTAGTTGAAAAAGTAATAACTCACATCCAACTGTCATTTAAAGTCAAAAGATTAAATGTTAAAATTTCATCAATATTGACCATTTTTTCAACGTTCGACTGGTCCGGGGTCATCGTTTTTCATCAGAAAATTGATTTTTTGGACTCTACCAAAAATGATTCAAAATGTCATTTGGATCGGGCCTCATGTTGAATAACCACTTTTTAAACCCTCACAGTGACCAAAATTGCCATTTTTACAGAGTTTTGCTTACTCGAAATCTTCAATTTTGACCAATTTCAGGCACAGAAATGACTTTAAACACACTTATTTTAGTTGAAAAAGTAATAACTCACATCCAACCGTCATTTAAAGTCAAAAGATTAAATGTTAAAATTTCATCAATATTGACCATTTTTTCAACGTTCGACTGGTCCGGGGTCATCGTTTTTCATCAGAAAATGGATTTTTTGGACTCTACCAAAAATGATTCAAAATGTCATTTGGATCGGGCCTCATGTTGAATAACCACTTTTTAAACCCTCACAGTGACCAAAATTGCCATTTTTTACAGAGTTTTGCTTACTCAAAATCTTCAATTTTGACCAATTTCAGGCACAGAAATGACTTTAAACACACTTATTTTAGTTGAAAAAGTAATAACTCACATCCAACCGTCATTTAAAGTCAAAAGATTAAATGTTAAAATTTCATCAATATTGACCATTTTTTCAACGTTCGACTGGTCCGGGGTCATCGTTTTTCATCAGAAAATTGATTTTTTGGACTCTACCAAAAATGATTCAAAATGTCATTTGGATCGGGCCTCATGTTGAATAACCACTTTTTAAACCCTCACAGTGACCAAAATTGCCATTTTTACAGAGTTTTGCTTACTCGAAATCTTCAATTTTGACCAATTTCAGGCACAGAAATGACTTTAAACACACTTATTTTAGTTGAAAAAGTAATAACTCACATCCAACCGTCATTTAAAGTCAAAAGATTAAATGTTAAAATTTCATCAATATTGACCATTTTTTCAACGTTCGACTGGTCCGGGGTCATCGTTTTTCATCAGAAAATTGATTTTTTGGACTCTACCAAAAATGATTCAAAATGTCATTTGGATCAGGCCTCATGTTGAATAACCACTTTTTAAACCCTCACAGTGACCAAAACTGCCATTTTTACAGAGTTTTGCTTACTCAAAATCTTCAATTTTGACCAATTTCAGGCACAGAAATGACTTTAAACACACTTATTTTAGTTGAAAAGGTAATAACTCACATCCAACCGTCATTTAAAGTGAAAAGATTAAATATTAAAATTTCATCAATATTGACCATTTTTTCAACGTTCGACTGGTCCGGGGTCATCGTTTTTCATCAGAAAATTGATTTTTTGGACTCTACCAAAAATGATTCAAAATGTCATTTGGATCGGGCCTCATGTTGAATAACCACTTTTTAAACCCTCACAGTGACCATAATTGCCATTTTTACAGAGTTTTGCTTACTCAAAATCTTCAATTTTGACCAATTTCAGGCACAGAAATGACTTTAAACACACTTATTTTAGTAGAAAAAGTAATAACTCACATCCAACCGTCATTTAAAGTCAAAAGATTAAATGTTAAAATTTCATCAATATTGACCATTTTTTCAACGTTCGACTGGTCCGGGGTCATCGTTTTTCATCAGAAAATTGATTTTTTGGACTCTACCAAAAATGATTCAAAATGTCATTTGGATCGGGCCTCATGTTGAATAACCACTTTTTAAACCCTCACAGTGACCAAAATTGCCATTTTTACAGAGTTGTGCTTACTCAAAATCTTCAATTTTGACCAATTTCAGGCACAGAAATGACTTTAAACACACTTATTTTAGTTGAAAAGGTAATAACTCACATCCAACCGTCATTTAAAGTGAAAAGATTAAATATTAAAATTTCATCAATATTGACCATTTTTTCAACGTTCGACTGGTCCGGGGTCATCGTTTTTCATCAGAAAATTGATTTTTTGGACTCTACCAAAAATGATTCAAAATGTCATTTGGATCGGGCCTCATGTTGAATAACCACTTTTTAAACCCTCACAGTGACCAAAATTGCCATTTTTACAGAGTTTTGCTTACTCAAAATCTTCAATTTTGACCAATTTCAGGCACAGAAATGACTTTAAACACACTTATTTTAGTTGAAAAAGTAATAACTCACATCCAACTGTCATTTAAAGTCAAAAGATTAAATGTTAAAATTTCATCAATATTGACCATTTTTTCAACGTTCGACTGGTCAGGGGTCATCGTTTTTCATCAGAAAATTGATTTTTTGGACTCTACCAAAAATGATTCAAAATGTCATTTGGATCGGGCCTCATGTTGAATAACCACTTTTTAAACCCTCACAGTGACCAAAATTGCCATTTTTACAGAGTTTTGCTTACTCGAAATCTTCAATTTTGACCAATTTCAGGCACAGAAATGACTTTAAACACACTTATTTTAGTTGAAAAAGTAATAACTCACATCCAACCGTCATTTAAAGTCAAAAGATTAAATGTTAAAATTTCATCAATATTGACCATTTTTTCAACGTTCGACTGGTCCGGGGTCATCGTTTTTCATCAGAAAATTGATTTTTTGGACTCTACCAAAAATGATTCAAAATGTCATTTGGATCAGGCCTCATGTTGAATAACCACTTTTTAAACCCTCACAGTGACCAAAACTGCCATTTTTACAGAGTTTTGCTTACTCAAAATCTTCAATTTTGACCAATTTCAGGCACAGAAATGACTTTAAACACACTTATTTTAGTTGAAAAAGTAATAACTCACATCCAACCGTCATTTAAAGTCAAAAGATTAAATGTTAAAATTTCATCAATATTGACCATTTTTTCAACGTTCGACTGGTCCGGGGTCATCGTTTTTCATCAGAAAATGGATTTTTTGGACTCGACCAAAAATGATTCGAAATGTCATTTGGATCGGGCCTCATGTTGAATAACCACTTTTTAAACCCTCACAGTGACCAAAATTGCCATTTTTACAGAGTTTTGCTAACTCAAAATCTTCAATTTTGACCAATTTCAGGCACAGAAATGACTTTAAACACACTTATTTTAGTTGAAAAAGTAATAACTCACATCCAACCGTCATTTAAAGTCAAAAGAATAAATGTTAAAATTTCATCAATATTGACCATTTTTTCAACGTTCGACTGGTCCGGGGTCATTGTTTTTCATCAGAAAATGGATTTTTTGGACTCTATCAAAAATGATTCAAAATGTCATTTGGATCGGGTCTCATGTTGAATAACCACTTTTTAAACCCTCACAGTGACCAAAATTGCCATTTTTACAGAGTTTTGCTTACTCAAAATCTTCAATTTTGACCAATTTCAGGCACAGAAATGACTTTAAACACACTTATTTTAGTTGAAAAAGTAATAACTCACATCCAACCGTCATTTAAAGTCAAAAGATTAAATGTTAAAAATTTCATCAATATTGACCATTTTTTGAACGTTCGACCGGTCCGGGGTCATCGTTTTTCATCAGAAAATGGATTTTTTGGACTCTATCAAAAATGATTCAAAATGTCATTTGGATCGGGCCTCATGTTGAATAACCACTTTTTAAACCCTCACAGTGACCAAAATTGCCATTTTTACAGAGTTGTGCTTACTCAAAATCTTCAATTTTGACCAATTTCAGGCACAGAAATGACTTTAAACACACTTATTTTAGTTGAAAAGGTAATAACTCACATCCAACCGTCATTTAAAGTGAAAAGATTAAATATTAAAATTTCATCAATATTGACCATTTTTTCAACGTTCGACTGGTCCGGGGTCATCGTTTTTCATCAGAAAATTGATTTTTTGGACTCTACCAAAAATGATTCAAAATGTCATTCGGATCGGGCCTCATGTTGAATAACCACTTTTTAAACCCTCACAGTGACCATAATTGCCATTTTTACAGAGTTTTGCTTACTCAAAATCTTCAATTTTGACCAATTTCAGGCACAGAAATGACTTTAAACACACTTATTTTAGTTGAAAAAGTAATAACTCACATCCAACCGTCATTTAAAGTCAAAAGATTAAATGTTAAAATTTCATCAATATTGACCATTTTTTCAACGTTCGACTGGTCCGGGGTCATCGTTTTTCATCAGAAAATTGATTTTTTTGGACTCTACCAAAAATGATTCAAAATGTCATTTGAATCGGGCCTCATGTTGAATAACCACTTTTTAAACCCTCACAGTGACCAAAATTGCCATTTTTACAGAGTTGTGCTTACTCAAAATCTTCAATTTTGACCAATTTCAGGCACAGAAATGACTTTAAACACACTTATTTTAGTTGAAAAGGTAATAACTCACATCCAACCGTCATTTAAAGTGAAAAGATTAAATATTACAATTTCATCAATATTGACCATTTTTTCAATGTTCGACTGGTCCGGGGTCATCGTTTTTCATCAGAAAATTGATTTTTTGGACTCTACCAAAAATGATTCAAAATGTCATTTGGATCGGGCCTCATGTTGAATAACCACTTTTTAAACCCTCACAGTGACCAAAATTGCCATTTTTACAGACTTTTGCTTACTCAAAATCTTCAATTTTGACCAATTTCAGGCACAGAAATGACTTTAAACACACTTATTTTAGTTGAAAAAGTAATAACTCACATCCAACTGTCATTTAAAGTCAAAAGATTAAATGTTAAAATTTCATCAATATTGACCATTTTTTCAACGTTCGACTGGTCCGGGGTCATCGTTTTTCATCAGAAAATTGATTTTTTGGACTCTACCAAAAATGATTCAAAATGTCATTTGGATCGGGCCTCATGTTGAATAACCACTTTTTAAACCCTCACAGTGACCAAAATTGCCATTTTTACAGAGTTTTGCTTACTCGAAATCTTCAATTTTGACCAATTTCAGGCACAGAAATGACTTTAAACACACTTATTTTAGTTGAAAAAGTAATAACTCACATCCAACCGTCATTTAAAGTCAAAAGATTAAATGTTAAAATTTCATCAATATTGACCATTTTTTCAACGTTCGACTGGTCCGGGGTCATCGTTTTTCATCAGAAAATTGATTTTTTGGACTCTACCAAAAATGATTCAAAATGTCATTTGGATCAGGCCTCATGTTGAATAACCACTTTTTAAACCCTCACAGTGACCAAAACTGCCATTTTTACAGAGTTTTGCTTACTCAAAATCTTCAATTTTGACCAATTTCAGGCACAGAAATGACTTTAAACACACTTATTTTAGTTGAAAAAGTAATAACTCACATCCAACCGTCATTTAAAGTCAAAAGATTAAATGTTAAAATTTCATCAATATTGACCATTTTTTCAACGTTCGACTGGTCCGGGGTCATCGTTTTTCATCAGAAAATGGATTTTTTGGACTCGACCAAAAATGATTCAAAATGTCATTTGGATCGGGCCTCATGTTGAATAACCACTTTTTAAACCCTCACAGTGACCAAAATTGCCATTTTTTACAGAGTTTTGCTTACTCAAAATCTTCAATTTTGACCAATTTCAGGCACAGAAATGACTTTAAACACACTTATTTTAGTTGAAAAAGTAATAACTCACATCCAACCGTCATTTAAAGTCAAAAGATTAAATGTTAAAATTTCATCAATATTGACCATTTTTTCAACGTTCGACTGGTCCGGGGTCATCGTTTTTCATCAGAAAATGGATTTTTTGGACTCTACCAAAAATGATTCAAAATGTCATTTGGATCGGGCCTCATGTTGAATAACCACTTTTTAAACCCTCACATTGACCAAAATTGCCATTTTTACAGAGTTTTGCTTACTCAAAATCTTCAATTTTGACCAATTTCAGGCACAGAAATGACTTTAACCCTTTCGATGCTGATGACGAGCTCAGCTCGTCATCACCCACGGGTGTCGTGTGCTGATGATGAGCTGAGCTCGTCATAAATGCAGCAAAAGAGCAATTTACAGCACAGCGCAAAAATCCCCGCAGCAGCCATGTGGTTAAACACACTTATTTTAGTTGAAAAAGTAATAACTCACATCCAACCGTCATTTAAAGTTAAAAGAATAAATGTTAAAATTTCATCAATATTGACCATTTTTTCAACGTTCGACTGGTCCGGGGTCATTGTTTTTCATCAGAAAATGGATTTTTTGGACTCTATCAAAAATGATTCAAAATGTCATTTGGATCGGGTCTCATGTTGAATAACCACTTTTTAAACCCTCACAGTGACCAAAATTGCCATTTTTACAGAGTTTTGCTTACTCAAAATCTTCAATTTTGACCAATTTCAGGCACAGAAATGACTTTAAACACACTTATTTTAGTTGAAAAAGTAATAACTCACATCCAACCGTCATTTAAAGTCAAAAGATTAAATGTTAAAAATTTCATCAATATTGACCATTTTTTGAACGTTCGACTGGTCCGGGGTCATCGTTTTTCATCAGAAAATGGATTTTTTGGACTCTACCAAAAATGATTCAAAATGTCATTTGGATCGGGCCTCATGTTGAATAACCACTTTTTAAACCCTCACAGTGACCAAAATTGCCATTTTTACAGAGTTGTGCTTACTCAAAATCTTCAATTTTGACCAATTTCAGGCACAGAAATGACTTTAAACACACTTATTTTAGTTGAAAAGGTAATAACTCACATCCAACCGTCATTTAAAGTGAAAAGATTAAATATTAAAATTTCATCAATATTGACCATTTTTTCAACGTTCGACTGGTCCGGGGTCATCGTTTTTCATCAGAAAATTGATTTTTTGGACTCTACCAAAAATGATTCAAAATGTCATTTGGATCGGGCCTCATGTTGAATAACCACTTTTTAAACCCTCACAGTGACCATAATTGCCATTTTTACAGACTTTTGCTTACTCAAAATCTTCAATTTTGACCAATTTCAGGCACAGAAATGACTTTAAACACACTTATTTTAGTTGAAAAAGTAATAACTCACATCCAACCGTCTTTTAAAGTCAAAAGATTAAATGTTAAAATTTCATCAATATTGACCATTTTTTCAACGTTCGACTGGTCCGGGGTCATCGTTTTTCATCAGAAAATGGATTTTTTGGACTCGACCAAAAATGATTCAAAATGTCATTTGGATCGGGCCTCATGTTGAATAACCACTTTTTAAACCCTCACAGTGACCAAAATTGCCATTTTTACAGAGTTGTGCTTACTCAAAATCTTCAATTTTGACCAATTTCAGGCACAGAAATGACTTTAAACACACTTATTTTAGTTGAAAAAGTAATAACTCACATCCAACCGTCATTTAAAGTCAAAAGATTAAATGTTAAAATTTCATCAATATTGACCATTTTTTCAACGTTCGACTGGTCCGGGGTCATCGTTTTTCATCAGAAAATTGATTTTTTGGACTCTACCAAAAATGATTCAAAATGTCATTTGGATCAGGCCTCATGTTGAATAACCACTTTTTAAACCCTCACAGTGACCAAAACTGCCATTTTTACAGAGTTTTGCTTACTCAAAATCTTCAATTTTGACCAATTTCAGGCACAGAAATGACTTTAAACACACTTATTTTAGTTGAAAAAGTAATAACTCACATCCAACCGTCATTTAAAGTCAAAAGATTAAATGTTAAAATTTCATCAATATTGACCATTTTTTCAACGTTCGACTGGTCCGGGGTCATCGTTTTTCATCAGAAAATTGATTTTTTGGACTCTACCAAAAATGATTCAAAATGTCATTTGGATCAGGCCTCATGTTGAATAACCACTTTTTAAACCCTCACAGTGACCAAAACTGCCATTTTTACAGAGTTTTGCTTACTCAAAATCTTCAATTTTGACCAATTTCAGGCACAGAAATGACTTTAAACACACTTATTTTAGTTGAAAAAGTAATAACTCACATCCAACCGTCATTTAAAGTCAAAAGATTAAATGTTAAAATTTCATCAATATTGACCATTTTTTCAACGTTCGACTGGTCCGGGGTCATCGTTTTTCATCAGAAAATGGATTTTTTGGACTCGACCAAAAATGATTCGAAATGTCATTTGGATCGGGCCTCATGTTGAATAACCACTTTTTAAACCCTCACAGTGACCAAAATTGCCATTTTTACAGAGTTTTGCTAACTCAAAATCTTCAATTTTGACCAATTTCAGGCACAGAAATGACTTTAAACACACTTATTTTAGTTGAAAAAGTAATAACTCACATCCAACCGTCATTTAAAGTCAAAAGAATAAATGTTAAAATTTCATCAATATTGACCATTTTTTCAACGTTCGACTGGTCCGGGGTCATTGTTTTTCATCAGAAAATGGATTTTTTGGACTCTATCAAAAATGATTCAAAATGTCATTTGGATCGGGTCTCATGTTGAATAACCACTTTTTAAACCCTCACAGTGACCAAAATTGCCATTTTTACAGAGTTTTGCTTACTCAAAATCTTCAATTTTGACCAATTTCAGGCACAGAAATGACTTTAAACACACTTATTTTAGTTGAAAAAGTAATAACTCACATCCAACCGTCATTTAAAGTCAAAAGATTAAATGTTAAAAATTTCATCAATATTGACCATTTTTTGAACGTTTGACTGGTCCGGGGTCATCGTTTTTCATCAGAAAATGGATTTTTTGGACTCTATCAAAAATGATTCAAAATGTCATTTGGATCGGGCCTCATGTTGAATAACCACTTTTTAAACCCTCACAGTGACCAAAATTGCCATTTTTACAGAGTTGTGCTTACTCAAAATCTTCAATTTTGACCAATTTCAGGCACAGAAATGACTTTAAACACACTTATTTTAGTTGAAAAGGTAATAACTCACATCCAACCGTCATTTAAAGTGAAAAGATTAAATATTAAAATTTCATCAATATTGACCATTTTTTCAACGTTCGACTGGTCCGGGGTCATCGTTTTTCATCAGAAAATTGATTTTTTGGACTCTACCAAAAATGATTCAAAATGTCATTTGGATCGGGCCTCATGTTGAATAACCACTTTTTAAACCCTCACAGTGACCATAATTGCCATTTTTACAGAGTTTTGCTTACTCAAAATCTTCAATTTTGACCAATTTCAGGCACAGAAATGACTTTAAACACACTTATTTTAGTTGAAAAAGTAATAACTCACATCCAACCGTCATTTAAAGTCAAAAGATTAAATGTTAAAATTTCATCAATATTGACCATTTTTTCAACGTTCGACTGGTCCGGGGTCATCGTTTTTCATCAGAAAATTGATTTTTTGGACTCTACCAAAAATTATTCAAAATGTCATTTGAATCGGGCCTCATGTTGAATAACCACTTTTTAAACCCTCACAGTGACCAAAATTGCCATTTTTACAGAGTTGTGCTTACTCAAAATCTTCAATTTTGACCAATTTCAGGCACAGAAATGACTTTAAACACACTTATTTTAGTTGAAAAGGTAATAACTCACATCCAACCGTCATTTAAAGTGAAAAGATTAAATATTACAATTTCATCAATATTGACCATTTTTTCAACTTTCGACTGGTCCGGGGTCATCGTTTTTCATCAGAAAATTTATTTTTTTGAACTCTACCAAAAATGATTCAAAATGTCATTTGGATCGGGCCTCATGTTGAATAACCACTTTTTAAACCCTCACAGTGACCAAAATTGCCATTTTTACAGACTTTTGCTTACTCAAAATCTTCAATTTTGACCAATTTCAGGCACAGAAATGACTTTAAACACACTTATTTTAGTTGAAAAAGTAATAACTCACATCCAACTGTCATTTAAAGTCAAAAGATTAAATGTTAAAATTTCATCAATATTGACCATTTTTTCAACGTTCGACTGGTCCGGGGTCATCGTTTTTCATCAGAAAATTGATTTTTTGGACTCTACCAAAAATGATTCAAAATGTCATTTGGATCGGGCCTCATGTTGAATAACCACTTTTTAAACCCTCACAGTGACCAAAATTGCCATTTTTACAGAGTTTTGCTTACTCGAAATCTTCAATTTTGACCAATTTCAGGCACAGAAATGACTTTAAACACACTTATTTTAGTTGAAAAAGTAATAACTCACATCCAACCGTCATTTAAAGTCAAAAGATTAAATGTTAAAATTTCATCAATATTGACCATTTTTTCAACGTTCGACTGGTCCGGGGTCATCGTTTTTCATCAGAAAATGGATTTTTTGGACTCTACCAAAAATGATTCAAAATGTCATTTGGATCGGGCCTCATGTTGAATAACCACTTTTTAAACCCTCACAGTGACCAAAATTGCCATTTTTTACAGAGTTTTGCTTACTCAAAATCTTCAATTTTGACCAATTTCAGGCACAGAAATGACTTTAAACACACTTATTTTAGTTGAAAAAGTAATAACTCACATCCAACCGTCATTTAAAGTCAAAAGATTAAATGTTAAAATTTCATCAATATTGACCATTTTTTCAACGTTCGACTGGTCCGGGGTCATCGTTTTTCATCAGAAAATGGATTTTTTGGACTCTACCAAAAATGATTCAAAATGTCATTTGGATCGGGCCTCATGTTGAATAACCACTTTTTAAACCCTCACATTGACCAAAATTGCCATTTTTACAGAGTTTTGCTTACTCAAAATCTTCAATTTTGACCAATTTCAGGCACAGAAATGACTTTAACCCTTTCGATGCTGATGACGAGCTCAGCTCGTCATCACCCAAGGGTGTCGTGTGCTGATGATGAGCTGAGCTCGTCATAAATGCAGCAAAAGAGCAATTTACAGCACAGCGCAAAAATCCCCGCAGCAGCCATGTGGTTAAACACACTTATTTTAGTTGAAAAAGTAATAACTCACATCCAACCGTCATTTAAAGTCAAAAGAATAAATGTTAAAATTTCATCAATATTGACCATTTTTTCAACGTTCGACTGGTCCGGGGTCATTGTTTTTCATCAGAAAATGGATTTTTTGGACTCTATCAAAAATGATTCAAAATGTCATTTGGATCGGGTCTCATGTTGAATAACCACTTTTTAAACCCTCACAGTGACCAAAATTGCCATTTTTACAGAGTTTTGCTTACTCAAAATCTTCAATTTTGACCAATTTCAGGCACAGAAACGACTTTAAACACACTTATTTTAGTTGAAAAAGTAATAACTCACATCCAACCGTCATTTAAAGTCAAAAGATTAAATGTTAAAAATTTCATCAAGATTGACCATTTTTTGAACGTTCGACTGGTCCGGGGTCATCGTTTTTCATCAGAAAATGGATTTTTTGGACTCTACCAAAAATGATTCAAAATGTCATTTGGATCGGGCCTCATGTTGAATAACCACTTTTTAAACCCTCACAGTGACCAAAATTGCCATTTTTACAGAGTTGTGCTTACTCAAAATCTTCAATTTTGACCAATTTCAGGCACAGAAATGACTTTAAACACACTTATTTTAGTTGAAAAGGTAATAACTCACATCCAACCGTCATTTAAAGTGAAAAGATTAAATATTAAAATTTCATCAATATTGACCATTTTTTCAACGTTCGACTGGTCCGGGGTCATCGTTTTTCATCAGAAAATTGATTTTTTGGACTCTACCAAAAATGATTCAAAATGTCATTTGGATCGGGCCTCATGTTGAATAACCACTTTTTAAACCCTCACAGTGACCATAATTGCCATTTTTACAGACTTTTGCTTACTCAAAATCTTCAATTTTGACCAATTTCAGGCACAGAAATGACTTTAAACACACTTATTTTAGTTGAAAAAGTAATAACTCACATCCAACCGTCTTTTAAAGTCAAAAGATTAAATGTTAAAATTTCATCAATATTGACCATTTTTTCAACGTTCGACTGGTCCGGGGTCATCGTTTTTCATCAGAAAATGGATTTTTTGGACTCGACCAAAAATGATTCAAAATGTCATTTGGATCGGGCCTCATGTTGAATAACCACTTTTTAAACCCTCACAGTGACCAAAATTGCCATTTTTACAGAGTTTTGCTTACTCAAAATCTTCAATTTTTACCAATTTCAGGCACAGAAATGACTTTAAACACACTTATTTTAGTTGAAAAAGTAATAACTCACATCCAACCGTCATTTAAAGTCAAAAGATTAAATGTTAAAATTTCATCAATATTGACCATTTTTTCAACGTTCGACTGGTCCGGGGTCATCGTTTTTCATCAGAAAATTGATTTTTTGGACTCTACCAAAAATGATTCAAAATGTCATTTGGATCGGGCCTCATGTTGAATAACCACTTTTTAAACCCTCACAGTGACCAAAATTGCCATTTTTACAGAGTTTTGCTTACTCGAAATCTTCAATTTTGACCAATTTCAGGCACAGAAATGACTTTAAACACACTTATTTTAGTTGAAAAAGTAATAACTCACATCCAACCGTCATTTAAAGTCAAAAGATTAAATGTTAAAATTTCATCAATATTGACAATTTTTTCAACGTTCGACTGGTCCGGGGTCATCGTTTTTCATCAGAAAATGGATTTTTTGGACTCGACCAAAAATGATTCAAAATGCCATTTGGATCGGGCCTCATGTTGAATAACCACTTTTTAAACCCTCACAGTGACCAAAATTGCCAATTTTACAGAGTTTTGCTTACTCAAAATCTTCAATTTTGACCAATTTCAGGCACAGAAATGACTTTAACCCTTTCGATGCTGATGACGAGCTCAGCTCGTCATCACCCACGGGTGTCGTGTGCTGATGATGAGCTGAGCTCGTCATAAATGCAGCAAAAGAGCAATTTGCAGCACAGCGCAAAAATCCCCGCAGCAGCCATGTGGTTAAACACACTTATTTTAGTTGAAAAAGTAATAACTCACATCCAACCGTCATTTAAAGTCAAAAGAATAAATGTTAAAATTTCATCAATATTGACCATTTTTTCAACGTTCGACTGGTCCGGGGTCATTGTTTTTCATCAGAAAATGGATTTTTTGGACTCTATCAAAAATGATTCAAAATGTCATTTGGATCGGGCCTCATGTTGAATAACCACTTTTTAAACCCTCACAGTGACCAAAATTGCCATTTTTACAGAGTTTTGCTTACTCAAAATCTTCAATTTTGACCAATTTCAGGCACAGAAATGACTTTAAACACACTTATTTTAGTTGAAAAAGTAATAACTCACATCCAACCGTCATTTAAAGTCAAAAGATTAAATGTTAAAATTTCATCAATATTGACCATTTTTTCAACGTTCGACTGGTCCGGGGTCATCGTTTTTCATCAGAAAATTGATTTTTTGGACTCTACCAAAAATTATTCAAAATGTCATTTGGATCGGGCCTCATGTTGAATAACCACTTTTTAAACCCTCACAGTGACCAAAATTGCCATTTTTACAGAGTTTTGCTTACTCAAAATCTTCAATTTTGACCAATTTCAGGCACAGAAATGACTTTAAACACACTTATTTTAGTTGAAAAAGTAATAACTCACATCCAACCGTCATTTAAAGTCAAAAGATTAAATGTAAAAATGTCATCAATATTGACCATTTTTTCAACGTTTGACTGGTCCGGGGTCATCGTGTTTCATCAGAAAATGGATTTTTTGGACTCTACCAAAAATGATTCAAAATGTCATTTGGATCGGGCCTCATGTTGAATAACCACTTTTTAAACCCTCACAGTGACCAAAATTGCCATTTTTACAGAGTTTTGCTTACTCAAAAGCTTCAATTTTGACCAATTTAAGGCACAGAAATGACTTTAAACACACTTATTTTAGTTGAAAAAGTAATAACTCACATCCAACCGTCATTTAAAGTCAAAAGATTAAATGTTAAAATTTCATCAATATTGACCATTTTTTCAACGTTCGACTGGTCCGGGGTCATCGTTTTTCATCAGAAAATTGATTTTTTGGACTCTACCAAAAATGATTCAAAATGTCATTTGGATCAGGCCTCATGTTGAATAACCACTTTTTAAACCCTCACAGTGACCAAAACTGCCATTTTTACAGAGTTTTGCTTATTCAAAATCTTCAATTTTGACCAATTTCAGGCACAGAAATGACTTTAAACACACTTATTTTAGTTGAAAAAGTAATAACTCACATCCAACCGTCATTTAAAGTCAAAAGATTAAATGTTAAAATTTCATCAATATTGACCATTTTTTCAACGTTCGACTGGTCCGGGGTCATCGTTTTTCATCAGAAAATGGATTTTTTGGACTCTGCCAAAAATGATTCAAAATGTCATTTGGATCGGGCCTCATGTTGAATGACCAATTTTTAAACCCTCACAGTGACCAAAATTGCCATTTTTACAGAGTTTTGCTTACTCAAAATCTTCAATTTTGACCAATTTCAGGCACAGAAATGACTTTAAACACACTTATTTTAGTTGAAAAAGTAATAACTCACATCCAACCGTCATTTAAAGTCAAAAGATTAAATGTTAAAATGTCATCAATATTGACCATTTTTTCAACGTTCGACTGGTCCGGGGTCATCGTTTTTCATCAGAAAATGGATTTTTTGGACTCTACCAAAAATGATTCAAAATGTCATTTGGATCGGGCCTCATGTTGAATAACCACTTTTTAAACCCTCACATTGACCAAAATTGCCATTTTTACAGAGTTTTGCTTACTCAAAATCTTCAATTTTGACCAATTTCAGGCACAGAAATGACTTT
The DNA here is from genome assembly GCF_964263255.1 of Lissotriton vulgaris. Taxonomy (NCBI): domain Eukaryota; kingdom Metazoa; phylum Chordata; class Amphibia; order Caudata; family Salamandridae; genus Lissotriton; species Lissotriton vulgaris. The sequence continues at coordinate 23,334 of NW_028242273.1, forward strand.
AACCCTTTCGATGCTGATGACGAGCTCAGCTCGTCATCACCCACGGGTGTCGTGTGCTGATGATGAGCTGAGCTCGTCATAAATGCAGCAAAAGAGCAATTTGCAGCACAGCGCAAAAATCCCCGCAGCAGCCATGTGGTTAAACACACTTATTTTAGTTGAAAAAGTAATAACTCACATCCAACCGTCATTTAAAGTCAAAAGAATAAATGTTAAAATTTCATCAATATTGACCATTTTTTCAACGTTCGACTGGTCCGGGGTCATTGTTTTTCATCAGAAAATGGATTTTTTGGACTCTATCAAAAATGATTCAAAATGTCATTTGGATCGGGTCTCATGTTGAATAACCACTTTTTAAACCCTCACAGTGACCAAAATTGCCATTTTTACAGAGTTTTGCTTTCTCAAAATCTTCAATTTTGACCAATTTCAGGCACAGAAATGACTTTAAACACACTTATTTTAGTTGAAAAAGTAATAACTCACATCCAACCGTCATTTAAAGTCAAAAGATTAAATGTTAAAAATTTCATCAATATTGACCATTTTTTGAACGTTCGACTGGTCCGGGGTCATCGTTTTTCATCAGAAAATGGATTTTTTGGACTCTACCAAAAATGATTCAAAATGTCATTTGGATCGGGCCTCATGTTGAATAACCACTTTTTAAACCCTCACAGTGACCAAAATTGCCATTTTTACAGAGTTGTGCTTACTCAAAATCTTCAATTTTGACCAATTTCAGGCACAGAAATGACTTTAAACACACTTATTTTAGTTGAAAAGGTAATAACTCACATCCAACCGTCATTTAAAGTGAAAAGATTAAATATTAAAATTTCATCAATATTGACCATTTTTTCAACGTTCGACTGGTCCGGGGTCATCGTTTTTCATCAGAAAATTGATTTTTTGGACTCTACCAAAAATGATTCAAAATGTCATTTGGATCGGGCCTCATGTTGAATAACCACTTTTTAAACCCTCACAGTGACCATAATTGCCATTTTTACAGAGTTTTGCTTACTCAAAATCTTCAATTTTGACCAATTTCAGGCACAGAAATGACTTTAAACACACTTATTTTAGTTGAAAAAGTAATAACTCACATCCAACCGTCTTTTAAAGTCAAAAGATTAAATGTTAAAATTTCATCAATATTGACCATTTTTTCAACGTTCGACTGGTCCGGGGTCATCGTTTTTCATCAGAAAATGGATTTTTTGGACTCGACCAAAAATGATTCAAAATGCCATTTGGATCGGGCCTCATGTTGAATAACCACTTTTTAAACCCTCACAGTGACCAAAATTGCCATTTTTACAGAGTTTTGCTTACTCAAAATCTTCAATTTTGACCAATTTCAGGCACAGAAATGACTTTAACCCTTTCGATGCTGATGACGAGCTCAGCTCGTCATCACCCACGGGTGTCGTGTGCTGATGATGAGCTGAGCTCGTCATAAATGCAGCAAAAGAGCAATTTGCAGCACAGCGCAAAAATCCCCGCAGCAGCCATGTGGTTAAACACACTTATTTTAGTTGAAAAACTAATAACTCACATCCAACCGTCATTTAAAGTCAAAAGAATAAATGTTAAAATTTCATCAATATTGACCATTTTTTCAACGTTCGACTGGTCCGGGGTCATTGTTTTTCATCAGAAAATGGATTTTTTGGACTCTATCAAAAATGATTCAAAATGTCATTTGGATCGGGCCTCATGTTGAATAACCACTTTTTAAACCCTCACAGTGACCAAAATTGCCATTTTTACAGAGTTTTGCTTACTCAAAATCTTCAATTTTGACCAATTTCAGGCACAGAAATGACTTTAAACACACTTATTTTAGTTGAAAAAGTAATAACTCACATCCAACCGTCATTTAAAGTCAAAAGATTAAATGTTAAAATGTCATCAATATTGACCATTTTTTGAACGTTCGACTGGTCCGGGGTCATCGTTTTTCATCAGAAAATGGATTTTTTGGACTCTACCAAAAATGATTCAAAATGTCATTTGGATCGGGCCTCATGTTGAATAACCACTTTTTAAACCCTCACAGTGACCAAAATTGCCATTTTTACAGAGTTGTGCTTACTCAAAATCTTCAATTTTGACCAATTTCAGGCACAGAAATGACTTTAAACACACTTATTTTAGTTGAAAAGGTAATAACTCACATCCAACCGTCATTTAAAGTGAAAAGATTAAATATTAAAATTTCATCAATATTGACCACTTTTTTCAACGTTCGACTGGTCCGGGGTCATCGTTTTTCATCAGAAAATTGATTTTTTGGACTCTACCAAAAATTATTCAAAATGTCATTTGGATCGGGCCTCATGTTGAATAACCACTTTTTAAACCCTCACAGTGACCAAAATTGCCATTTTTACAGAGTTTTGCTTACTCGAAATCTTCAATTTTGACCAATTTCAGGCACAGAAATGACTTTAAACACACTTATTTTAGTTGAAAAAGTAATAACTCACATCCAACCGTCATTTAAAGTCAAAAGATTAAATGTTAAAATTTCATCAATATTGACCATTTTTTCAACGTTCGACTGGTCCGGGGTCATCGTTTTTCATCAGAAAATGGATTTTTTGGACTCTACCAAAAATGATTCAAAATGTCATTTGGATCGGGCCTCATGTTGAATGACCACTTTTTAAACCCTCACAGTGACCATAATTGCCATTTTTACAGACTTTTGCTTACTCAAAATCTTCAATTTTGACCAATTTCAGGCACAGAAATGACTTTAAACACACTTATTTTAGTTGAAAAAGTAATAACTCACATCCAACCGTCATTTAAAGTCAAAAGATTAAATGTTAAAATTTCATCAATATTGACCATTTTTTGAACGTTCGACTGGTCCGGGGTCATCGTTTTTCATCAGAAAATGGATTTTTTGGACTCTACCAAAAATGATTCAAAATGTCATTTGGATCGGGCCTCATGTTGAATTACCACTTTTTAAACCCTCACAGTGACCAAAATTGCCATTTTTTACAGAGTTTTGCTTACTCAAAATCTTCAATTTTGACCAATTTAAGGCACAGAAATGACTTTAAACACACTTATTTTAGTTGAAAAAGTAATAACTCACATCCAACCGTCATTTAAAGTCAAAAGAATAAATGTTAAAATTTCATCAATATTGACCATTTTTTCAACGTTCCACTGGTCCGGGGTCATCGTTTTTCATCAGAAAATGGATTTTTTGGACTCTATCAAAAATGATTCAAAATGTCATTTGGATCGGGCCTCATGTTGAATAACCACTTTTTAAACCCTCACAGTGACCAAAATTGCCATTTTTACAGAGTTTTGCTTACTCGAAATCTTCAATTTTGACCAATTTCAGGCACAGAAATGACTTTAAACACACTTAATTTAGTTGAAAAAGTAATAACTCACATCCAACCGTCATTTAAAGTCAAAAGATTAAATGTTAAAATTTCATCAATATTGACCATTTTTTGAACGTTCGACTGGTCCGGGGCCATCGTTTTTCATCAGAAAATGGATTTTTTGGACTCTACCAAAAATGATTCAAAATGTCATTTGGATCGGGCCTCATGTTGAATAACCACTTTTTAAACCCTCACAGTGACCAAAATTGCCATTTTTACAGAGTTTTGCTTACTCAAAATCTTCAATTTTGACCAATTTCAGGCACAGAAATGACTTTAACCCTTTCAATGCTGATGACGAGCTCAGCTCGTCATCACCCACGGGTGTCGTGTGCTGATGATGAGCTGAGCTCGTCATAAATGCAGCAAAAGAGCAATTTGCAGCACAGCGCAAAAATCCCCGCAGCAGCCATGTGGTTAAACACACTTATTTTAGTTGAAAAAGTAATAACTCACATCCAACCGTCATTTAAAGTCAAAAGAATAAATGTTAAAATTTCATCAATATTGACCATTTTTTCAACGTTCGACTGGTCCTGGGTCATTGTTTTTCATCAGAAAATGGATTTTTTGGACTCTATCAAAAATGATTCAAAATGTCATTTGGATCGGGCCTCATGTTGAATAACCACTTTTTAAACCCTCACAGTGACCAAAATTGCCATTTTTACAGAGTTTTGCTTACTCAAAATCTTCAATTTTGACCAATTTCAGGCACAGAAATGACTTTAAACACACTTATTTTAGTTGAAAAAGTAATAACTCACATCCAACCGTCATTTAAAGTCAAAAGATTAAATGTTAAAATTTCATCAATATTGACCATTTTTTGAACGTTCGACTGGTCCGGGGTCATCGTTTTTCATCAGAAAATTGATTTTTTGGACTCTACCAAAAATGATTCAAAATGTCATTTGGATCGGGCCTCATGTTGAATAACCACTTTTTAAACCCTCACAGTGACCAAAATTGCCATTTTTACAGAGTTGTGCTTACTCAAAATCTTCAATTTTGACCAATTTCAGGCACAGAAATGACTTTAAACACACTTATTTTAGTTGAAAAGGTAATAACTCACATCCAACCGTCATTTAAAGTGAAAAGATTAAATATTAAAATTTCATCAATATTGACCATTTTTTCAACGTTCGACTGGTCCGGGGTCATCGTTTTTCATCAGAAAATTGATTTTTGGACTCTACCAAAAATGATTCAAAATGTCATTTGGATCGGGCCTCATGTTGAATAACCACTTTTTAAACCCTCACAGTGACCAAAATTGCCATTTTTACAGAGTTTTGCTTACTCAAAATCTTCAATTTTGACCAATTTCAGGCACAGAAATGACTTTAAACACACTTATTTTAGTTGAAAAAGTAATAACTCACATCCAACTGTCATTTAAAGTCAAAAGATTAAATGTTAAAATTTCATCAATATTGACCATTTTTTCAAAGTTCGACTGGTCCGGGGTCATCGTTTTTCATCAGAAAATTGATTTTTTGGACTCTACCAAAAATTATTCAAAATGTCATTTGGATCGGGCCTCATGTTGAATAACCACTTTTTAAACCCTCACAGTGACCAAAATTGCCATTTTTACAGAGTTTTGCTTACTCGAAATCTTCAATTTTGACCAATTTCAGGCACAGAAATGACTTTAAACACACTTATTTTAGTTGAAAAAGTAATAACTCACATCCAACCGTCATTTAAAGTCAAAAGATTAAATGTTAAAATTTCATCAATATTGACCATTTTTTCAACGTTCGACTGGTCCGGGGTCATCGTTTTTCATCAGAAAATGGATTTTTTGGACTCGACCAAAAATGATTCAAAATGTCATTTGGATCGGGCCTCATGTTGAATAACCACTTTTTAAACCCTCACAGTGACCAAAATTGCCATTTTTACAGAGTTTTGCTTACTCAAAATCTTCAATTTTGACCAATTTCAGGCACAGAAATGACTTTAAACACACTTATTTTAGTTGAAAAAGTAATAACTCACATCCAACCGTCATTTAAAGTCAAAAGATTAAATGTTAAAATTTCATCAATATTGACCATTTTTTTAACGTTCGACTGGTCCGGGGTCATCGTTTTTCATCAGAAAATTGATTTTTTGGACTCTACCAAAAATGATTCAAAATGTCATTTGGATCAGGCCTCATGTTGAATAACCACTTTTTAAACCCTCACAGTGACCAAAACTGCCATTTTTACAGAGTTTTGCTTACTCAAAATCTTCAATTTTGACCAATTTCAGGCACAGAAATGACTTTAAACACACTTATTTTAGTTGAAAAAGTAATAACTCACATCCAACCGTCATTTAAAGTCAAAAGATTAAATGTTAAAATTTCATCAATATTGACCATTTTTTCAACGTTCGACTGGTCCGGGGTCATCGTTTTTCATCAGAAAATGGATTTTTTGGACTCGACCAAAAATGATTCAAAATGTCATTTGGATCGGGCCTCATGTTGAATAACCACTTTTTAAACCCTCACAGTGACCAAAATTGCCATTTTTACAGAGTTTTGCTAACTCAAAATCTTCAATTTTGACCAATTTCAGGCACAGAAATGACTTTAAACACACTTATTTTAGTTGAAAAAGTAATAACTCACATCCAACCGTCATTTAAAGTGAAAAGATTAAATATTAAAATTTCATCAATATTGACCATTTTTTGAACGTTCGACTGGTCCGGGGTCATCGTTTTTCATCAGAAAATGGATTTTTTGGACTCTACCAAAAATGATTCAAAATGTCATTTGGATCGGGCCTCATGTTGAATAACCACTTTTTAAACCCTCACAGTGACCAAAATTGCCATTTTTACAGAGTTGTGCTTACTCAAAATCTTCAATTTTGACCAATTTCAGGCACAGAAATGACTTTAAACACACTTATTTTAGTTGAAAAGGTAATAACTCACATCCAACCGTCATTTAAAGTGAAAAGATTAAATATTAAAATTTCATCAATATTGACCACTTTTTTCAACGTTCGACTGGTCCGGGGTCATCGTTTTTCATCAGAAAATGGATTTTTTGGACTCTACCAAAAATGATTCAAAATGTCATTTGGATCGGGCCTCATGTTGAATTACCACTTTTTAAACCCTCACAGTGACCAAAATTGCCATTTTTTACAGAGTTTTGCTTACTCAAAATCTTCAATTTTGACCAATTTAAGGCACAGAAATGACTTTAAACACACTTATTTTAGTTGAAAAAGTAATAACTCACATCCAACCGTCATTTAAAGTCAAAAGAATAAATGTTAAAATTTCATCAATATTGACCATTTTTTCAACGTTCCACTGGTCCGGGGTCATCGTTTTTCATCAGAAAATGGATTTTTTGGACTCTATCAAAAATGATTCAAAATGTCATTTGGATCGGGCCTCATGTTGAATAACCACTTTTTAAACCCTCACAGTGACCAAAATTGCCATTTTTACAGAGTTTTGCTTACTCGAAATCTTCAATTTTGACCAATTTCAGGCACAGAAATGACTTTAAACACACTTAATTTAGTTGAAAAAGTAATAACTCACATCCAACCGTCATTTAAAGTCAAAAGATTAAATGTTAAAATTTCATCAATATTGACCATTTTTTGAACGTTCGACTGGTCCGGGGCCATCGTTTTTCATCAGAAAATGGATTTTTTGGACTCTACCAAAAATGATTCAAAATGTCATTTGGATCGGGCCTCATGTTGAATAACCACTTTTTAAACCCTCACAGTGACCAAAATTGCCATTTTTACAGAGTTTTGCTTACTCAAAATCTTCAATTTTGACCAATTTCAGGCACAGAAATGACTTTAACCCTTTCAATGCTGATGACGAGCTCAGCTCGTCATCACCCACGGGTGTCGTGTGCTGATGATGAGCTGAGCTCGTCATAAATGCAGCAAAAGAGCAATTTGCAGCACAGCGCAAAAATCCCCGCAGCAGCCATGTGGTTAAACACACTTATTTTAGTTGAAAAAGTAATAACTCACATCCAACCGTCATTTAAAGTCAAAAGAATAAATGTTAAAATTTCATCAATATTGACCATTTTTTCAACGTTCGACTGGTCCTGGGTCATTGTTTTTCATCAGAAAATGGATTTTTTGGACTCTATCAAAAATGATTCAAAATGTCATTTGGATCGGGCCTCATGTTGAATAACCACTTTTTAAACCCTCACAGTGACCAAAATTGCCATTTTTACAGAGTTTTGCTTACTCAAAATCTTCAATTTTGACCAATTTCAGGCACAGAAATGACTTTAAACACACTTATTTTAGTTGAAAAAGTAATAACTCACATCCAACCGTCATTTAAAGTCAAAAGATTAAATGTTAAAATTTCATCAATATTGACCATTTTTTGAACGTTCGACTGGTCCGGGGTCATCGTTTTTCATCAGAAAATGGATTTTTTGGACTCTACCAAAAATGATTCAAAATGTCATTTGGATCGGGCCTCATGTTGAATAACCACTTTTTAAACCCTCACAGTGACCAAAATTGCCATTTTTACAGAGTTGTGCTTACTCAAAATCTTCAATTTTGACCAATTTCAGGCACAGAAATGACTTTAAACACACTTATTTTAGTTGAAAAGGTAATAACTCACATCCAACCGTCATTTAAAGTGAAAAGATTAAATATTAAAATTTCATCAATATTGACCATTTTTTCAACGTTCGACTGGTCCGGGGTCATCGTTTTTCATCAGAAAATTGATTTTTTGGACTCTACCAAAAATGATTCAAAATGTCATTTGGATCGGGCCTCATGTTGAATAACCACTTTTTAAACCCTCACAGTGACCAAAATTGCCATTTTTACAGAGTTTTGCTTACTCAAAATCTTCAATTTTGACCAATTTCAGGCACAGAAATGACTTTAAACACACTTATTTTAGTTGAAAAAGTAATAACTCACATCCAACTGTCATTTAAAGTCAAAAGATTAAATGTTAAAATTTCATCAATATTGACCATTTTTTCAACGTTCGACTGGTCCGGGGTCATCGTTTTTCATCAGAAAATTGATTTTTTGGACTCTACCAAAAATTATTCAAAATGTCATTTGGATCGGGCCTCATGTTGAATAACCACTTTTTAAACCCTCACAGTGACCAAAATTGCCATTTTTACAGAGTTTTGCTTACTCGAAATCTTCAATTTTGACCAATTTCAGGCACAGAAATGACTTTAAACACACTTATTTTAGTTGAAAAAGTAATAACTCACATCCAACCGTCATTTAAAGTCAAAAGATTAAATGTTAAAATTTCATCAATATTGACCATTTTTTCAACGTTCGACTGGTCCGGGGTCATCGTTTTTCATCAGAAAATGGATTTTTTGGACTCGACCAAAAATGATTCAAAATGTCATTTGGATCGGGCCTCATGTTGAATAACCACTTTTTAAACCCTCACAGTGACCAAAATTGCCATTTTTACAGAGTTTTGCTTACTCAAAATCTTCAATTTTGACCAATTTCAGGCACAGAAATGACTTTAAACACACTTATTTTAGTTGAAAAAGTAATAACTCACATCCAACCGTCATTTAAAGTCAAAAGATTAAATGTTAAAATTTCATCAATATTGACCATTTTTTCAACGTTCGACTGGTCCGGGGTCATCGTTTTTCATCAGAAAATTGATTTTTTGGACTCTACCAAAAATGATTCAAAATGTCATTTGGATCAGGCCTCATGTTGAATAACCACTTTTTAAACCCTCACAGTGACCAAAACTGCCATTTTTACAGAGTTTTGCTTACTCAAAATCTTCAATTTTGACCAATTTCAGGCACAGAAATGACTTTAAACACACTTATTTTAGTTGAAAAAGTAATAACTCACATCCAACCGTCATTTAAAGTCAAAAGATTAAATGTTAAAATTTCATCAATATTGACCATTTTTTCAACGTTCGACTGGTCCGGGGTCATCGTTTTTCATCAGAAAATGGATTTTTTGGACTCGACCAAAAATGATTCAAAATGTCATTTGGATCGGGCCTCATGTTGAATAACCACTTTTTAAACCCTCACAGTGACCAAAATTGCCATTTTTACAGAGTTTTGCTAACTCAAAATCTTCAATTTTGACCAATTTCAGGCACAGAAATGACTTTAAACACACTTATTTTAGTTGAAAAAGTAATAACTCACATCCAACCGTCATTTAAAGTGAAAAGATTAAATATTAAAATTTCATCAATATTGACCATTTTTTCAACGTTCAACTGGTCCGGGGTCATCGTTTTTCATCAAAAAATTGATTTTTTGGACTCTACCAAAAATGATTCAAAATGTCATTTGGATCGGGCCTCATGTTGAATAACCACTTTTTAAACCCTCACAGTGACCAAAATTGCAATTTTTACAGAGTTTTGCTTACTCAAAATCGTCAATTTTGACCAATTTCAGGCACAGAAATGACTTTAAACACACTTATTTTAGTTGAAAAAGTAATAACTCACATCCAACCGTCATTTAAAGTCAAAAGATTAAATGTTAAAATTTCATCAATATTGACCATTTTTTCAACGTTCGACTGGTCCGGGGTCATCGTTTTTCATCAGAAAATTGATTTTTTGGACTCTACCAAAAATGATTCAAAATGTCATTTGGATCGGGCCTCATGTTGAATAACCACTTTTTAAACCCTCACAGTGACCAAAATTGCCATTTTTACAGAGTTTTGCTTACTCGAAATCTTCAATTTTGACCACTTTCAGGCACAGAAATGACTTTAAACACACTTATTTTAGTTGAAAAAGTAATAACTCACATCCAACCGTCATTTAAAGTCAAAAGATTAAATGTTAAAATTTCATCAATATTGACCATTTTTTCAACGTTCGACTGGTCCGGGGTCATCGTTTTTCATCAGAAAATGGATTTTTTGGACTCGACCAAAAATGATTCAAAATGTCATTTGGATCGGGCCTCATGTTGAATAACCACTTTTTAAACCCTCACAGTGACCAAAATTGCCATTTTTACAGAGTTTTGCTTACTCAAAATCTTCAATTTTGACCAATTTCAGGCACAGAAATGACTTTAAACACACTTATTTTAGTTGAAAAAGTAATAACTCACATCCAACCGTCATTTAAAGTCAAAAGATTAAATGTTAAAATTTCATCAATATTGACCATTTTTTCAACGTTCGACTGGTCCGGGGTCATGGTGTTTCATCAGAAAATGGATTTTTTGGACTCTACCAAAAATTATTCAAAATGTCATTTGGATCGGGCCTCATGTTGAATAACCACTTTTTAAACCCTCACAGTGACCAAAATTGCCATTTTTACAGAGTTTTGCTTACTCAAAATCTTCAATTTTGACCAATTTCAGGCACAGAAATGACTTTAAACACACTTATTTTAGTTGAAAAAGTAATAACTCACATCCAACTGTCATTTAAAGTCAAAAGATTAAATGTAAAAATTTCATCAATATTGACCATTTTTTCAACGTTTGACTGGTCCGGGGTCATCGTGTTTCATCAGAAAATGGATTTTTTGGACTCTACCAAAAATGATTCAAAATGTCATTTGGATCGGGCCTCATGTTGAATAACCACTTTTTAAACCCTCACAGTGACCAAAATTGCCATTTTTACAGAGTTTTGCTTACTCAAAAGCTTCAATTTTGACCAATTTCAGGCACAGAAATGACTTTAAACACACTTATTTCAGTTGAAAAAGTAATAACTCACATCCAACCGTCATTGAAAGTCAAAAGATTAAATGTTAAAATGTTATCAATATTGACCATTTTTTCAACGTTCGTCTGGTCCGGGGTCATCGTTTTTCATCAGAAAATGGATTTTTTGGACTCTACCAAAAATGATTCAAAATGTCATTTGGATCGGGCCTCATGTTGAATAACCACTTTTTAAACCCTCACAGTGACCAAAATTGCCATTTTTACAGAGTTGTGCTTACTCAAAATCTTCAATTTTGACCAATTTCAGGCACAGAAATGACTTTAAACACACTTATTTTAGTTGAAAAAGTAATAACTCACACCCAACCGTCATTTAAAGTGAAAAGATTAAATATTAAAATTTCATCAATATTGACCATTTTTTCAACGTTCGACTGGTCCGGGGTCATCGTTTTTCATCAGAAAATGGATTTTTTGGACTCGACCAAAAATGATTCAAAATGCCATTTGGATCGGGCCTCATGTTGAATAACCACTTTTTAAACCCTCACAGTGACCAAAATTGCCATTTTTACAGAGTTTTGCTTACTCAAAATCTTCAATTTTGACCAATTTCAGGCACAGAAATGACTTTAACCCTTTCGATGCTGATGACGAGCTCAGCTCGTCATCACCCACGGGTGTCGTGTGCTGATGATGAGCTGAGCTCGTCATAAATGCAGCAAAAGAGCAATTTGCAGCACAGCGCAAAAATCCCCGCAGCAGCCATGTGGTTAAACAGACTTATTTTAGTTGAAAAAGTAATAACTCACATCCAACCGTCATTTAAAGTCAAAAGAATAAATGTTAAAATTTCATCAATATTGACCATTTTTTCAACGTTCGACTGGTCCGGGGTCATTGTTTTTCATCAGAAAATGGATTTTTTGGACTCTATCAAAAATGATTCAAAATGTCATTTGGATCGGGCCTCATGTTGAATAACCACTTTTTAAACCCTCACAGTGACCAAAATTGCCATTTTTACAGAGTTTTGCTTACTCAAAATCTTCAATTTTGACCAATTTCAGGCACAGAAATGACTTTAAACACACTTATTTTAGTTGAAAAAGTAATAACTCACATCCAACCGTCATTTAAAGTCAAAAGATTAAATGTTAAAATTTCATCAATATTGACCATTTTTTCAACGTTCGACTGGTCCGGGGTCATCGTTTTTCATCAGAAAATGGATTTTTTGGACTCGACCAAAAATGATTCAAAATGTCATTTGGATCGGGCCTCATGTTGAATAACCACTTTTTAAACCCTCACAGTGACCAAAATTGCCATTTTTACAGAGTTTTGCTTACTCAAAATCTTCAATTTTGACCAATTTCAGGCACAGAAATGACTTTAACCCTTTCGATGCTGATGACGAGCTCAGCTCGTCATCACCCACGGGTGTCGTGTGCTGATGATGAGCTGAGCTCGTCATAAATGCAGCAAAAGAGCAATTTGCAGCACAGCGCAAAAATCCCCGCAGCAGCCATGTGGTTAAACACACTTATTTTAGTTGAAAAAGTAATAACTCACATCCAACCGTCAATTAAAGTCAAAAGAATAAATGTTAAAATTTCATCAATATTGACCATTTTTTCAACGTTCGACTGGTCCGGGGTCATTGTTTTTCATCAGAAAATGGATTTTTTGGACTCTATCAAAAATGATTCAAAATGTCATTTGGATCGGGCCTCATGTTGAATAACCACTTTTTAAACCCTCACAGTGACCAAAATTGCCATTTTTACAGAGTTTTGCTTACTCAAAATCTTCAATTTTGACCAATTTCAGGCACAGAAATGACTTTAAACACACTTATTTTAGTTGAAAAAGTAATAACTCACATCCAACCGTCATTTAAAGTCAAAAGATTAAATGTTAAAATTTCATCAATATTGACCATTTTTTGAACGTTCGACTGGTCCGGGGTCATCGTTTTTTCATCAGAAAATGGATTTTTTGGACTGTACCAAAAATGATTCAAAATGTCAATTGGATCGTGCCTCATGTTGAATAACCACTCTTTAAACCCTCACAGTGACCAAAATTGCCATTTTTACAGAGTTTTGCTTACTCAGAAGCTTCAATTTTGACCAATTTCAGGGACAGGAATGACTTTAAACACACTTATTTTAGTTGAAAAAGTTATAATTCATATCCAACATTAATTTTACAGTCCAAAGATTAAATGTTAAAATTTCATCAAAAATGACCATTTTGGGAACGTTCGACATGTCCGCCGTCATCGTTTTTCATCAGAAAATTATTTTTTTTAACTGTACCCAAAATGATTCAAAATATCAATTGGATCGTGCCTCATGTTGAATAACCACTTTTTAAACCCTCACAGTGACCAAAACTGCCATTTTTACAGAGTTTTGCTTACTCAAAATCTTCAATTTTGACCAATTTCAGGCACAGAAATGACTTTAAACACACTTATTTTAGTTGAAAAAGTAATAACTCACATCCAACCGTCATTTAAAGTCAAAAGATTAAATGTTAAAATTTCATCAATATTGACCATTTTTTCAACGTTCGACTGGTCCGGGGTCATCGTTTTTCATCAGAAAATGGATTTTTTGGACTCGACCAAAAATGATTCAAAATGTCATTTGGATCGGGCCTCATGTTGAATAACCACTTTTTAAACCCTCACAGTGACCAAAATTGCCATTTTTACAGAGTTTTGCTAACTCAAAATCTTCAATTTTGACCAATTTCAGGCACAGAAATGACTTTAAACACACTTATTTTAGTTGAAAAAGTAATAACTCACATCCAACCGTCATTTAAAGTGAAAAGATTAAATATTAAAATTTCATCAATATTGACCATTTTTTGAACGTTCGACTGGTCCGGGGTCATCGTTTTTCATCAGAAAATGGATTTTTTGGACTCTACCAAAAATGATTCAAAATGTCATTTGGATCGGGCCTCATGTTGAATAACCACTTTTTAAACCCTCACAGTGACCAAAATTGCCATTTTTACAGAGTTGTGCTTACTCAAAATCTTCAATTTTGACCAATTTCAGGCACAGAAATGACTTTAAACACACTTATTTTAGTTGAAAAGGTAATAACTCACATCCAACCGTCATTTAAAGTGAAAAGATTAAATATTAAAATTTCATCAATATTGACCACTTTTTTCAACGTTCGACTGGTCCGGGGTCATCGTTTTTCATCAGAAAATTGATTTTTTGGACTCTACCAAAAATGATTCAAAATGTCATTTGGATCGGGCCTCATGTTGAATAACCACTTTTTAAACCCTCACAGTGACCAAAATTGCCATTTTTACAGAGTTTTGCTTACTCAAAATCTTCAATTTTGACCAATTTCAGGCACAGAAATGACTTTAAACACACTTATTTTAGTTGAAAAAGTAATAACTCACATCCAACTGTCATTTAAAGTCAAAAGATTAAATGTTAAAATTTCATCAATATTGACCATTTTTTCAACGTTCGACTGGTCCGGGGTCATCGTTTTTCATCAGAAAATTGATTTTTTGGACTCTACCAAAAATTATTCAAAATGTCATTTGGATCGGGCCTCATGTTGAATAACCACTTTTTAAACCCTCACAGTGACCAAAATTGCCATTTTTACAGAGTTTTGCTTACTCGAAATCTTCAATTTTGACCAATTTCAGGCACAGAAATGACTTTAAACACACTTATTTTAGTTGAAAAAGTAATAACTCACATCCAACCGTCATTTAAAGTCAAAAGATTAAATGTTAAAATTTCATCAATATTGACCATTTTTTCAACGTTCGACTGGTCCGGGGTCATCGTTTTTCATCAGAAAATGGATTTTTTGGACTCTACCAAAAATGATTCAAAATGTCATTTGGATCGGGCCTCATGTTGAATGACCACTTTTTAAACCCTCACAGTGACCATAATTGCCATTTTTACAGACTTTTGCTTACTCAAAATCTTCAATTTTGACCAATTTCAGGCACAGAAATGACTTTAAACACACTTATTTTAGTTGAAAAAGTAATAACTCACATCCAACCGTCATTTAAAGTCAAAAGATTAAATGTTAAAATTTCATCAATATTGACCATTTTTTGAACGTTCGACTGGTCCGGGGTCATCGTTTTTCATCAGAAAATGGATTTTTTGGACTCTACCAAAAATGATTCAAAATGTCATTTGGATCGGGCCTCATGTTGAATTACCACTTTTTAAACCCTCACAGTGACCAAAATTGCCATTTTTTACAGAGTTTTGCTTACTCAAAATCTTCAATTTTGACCAATTTAAGGCACAGAAATGACTTTAAACACACTTATTTTAGTTGAAAAAGTAATAACTCACATCCAACCGTCATTTAAAGTCAAAAGAATAAATGTTAAAATTTCATCAATATTGACCATTTTTTCAACGTTCCACTGGTCCGGGGTCATCGTTTTTCATCAGAAAATGGATTTTTTGGACTCTATCAAAAATGATTCAAAATGTCATTTGGATCGGGCCTCATGTTGAATAACCACTTTTTAAACCCTCACAGTGACCAAAATTGCCATTTTTACAGAGTTTTGCTTACTCGAAATCTTCAATTTTGACCAATTTCAGGCACAGAAATGACTTTAAACACACTTAATTTAGTTGAAAAAGTAATAACTCACATCCAACCGTCATTTAAAGTCAAAAGATTAAATGTTAAAATTTCATCAATATTGACCATTTTTTGAACGTTCGACTGGTCCGGGGCCATCGTTTTTCATCAGAAAATGGATTTTTTGGACTCTACCAAAAATGATTCAAAATGTCATTTGGATCGGGCCTCATGTTGAATAACCACTTTTTAAACCCTCACAGTGACCAAAATTGCCATTTTTACAGAGTTTTGCTTACTCAAAATCTTCAATTTTGACCAATTTCAGGCACAGAAATGACTTTAACCCTTTCAATGCTGATGACGAGCTCAGCTCGTCATCACCCACGGGTGTCGTGTGCTGATGATGAGCTGAGCTCGTCATAAATGCAGCAAAAGAGCAATTTGCAGCACAGCGCAAAAATCCCCGCAGCAGCCATGTGGTTAAACACACTTATTTTAGTTGAAAAAGTAATAACTCACATCCAACCGTCATTTAAAGTCAAAAGAATAAATGTTAAAATTTCATCAATATTGACCATTTTTTCAACGTTCGACTGGTCCTGGGTCATTGTTTTTCATCAGAAAATGGATTTTTTGGACTCTATCAAAAATGATTCAAAATGTCATTTGGATCGGGCCTCATGTTGAATAACCACTTTTTAAACCCTCACAGTGACCAAAATTGCCATTTTTACAGAGTTTTGCTTACTCAAAATCTTCAATTTTGACCAATTTCAGGCACAGAAATGACTTTAAACACACTTATTTTAGTTGAAAAAGTAATAACTCACATCCAACCGTCATTTAAAGTCAAAAGATTAAATGTTAAAATTTCATCAATATTGACCATTTTTTGAACGTTCGACTGGTCCGGGGTCATCGTTTTTCATCAGAAAATGGATTTTTTGGACTCTACCAAAAATGATTCAAAATGTCATTTGGATCGGGCCTCATGTTGAATAACCACTTTTTAAACCCTCACAGTGACCAAAATTGCCATTTTTACAGAGTTGTGCTTACTCAAAATCTTCAATTTTGACCAATTTCAGGCACAGAAATGACTTTAAACACACTTATTTTAGTTGAAAAGGTAATAACTCACATCCAACCGTCATTTAAAGTGAAAAGATTAAATATTAAAATTTCATCAATATTGACCATTTTTTCAACGTTCGACTGGTCCGGGGTCATCGTTTTTCATCAGAAAATTGATTTTTTGGACTCTACCAAAAATGATTCAAAATGTCATTTGGATCGGGCCTCATGTTGAATAACCACTTTTTAAACCCTCACAGTGACCAAAATTGCCATTTTTACAGAGTTTTGCTTACTCAAAATCTTCAATTTTGACCAATTTCAGGCACAGAAATGACTTTAAACACACTTATTTTAGTTGAAAAAGTAATAACTCACATCCAACTGTCATTTAAAGTCAAAAGATTAAATGTTAAAATTTCATCAATATTGACCATTTTTTCAACGTTCGACTGGTCCGGGGTCATCGTTTTTCATCAGAAAATTGATTTTTTGGACTCTACCAAAAATTATTCAAAATGTCATTTGGATCGGGCCTCATGTTGAATAACCACTTTTTAAACCCTCACAGTGACCAAAATTGCCATTTTTACAGAGTTTTGCTTACTCGAAATCTTCAATTTTGACCAATTTCAGGCACAGAAATGACTTTAAACACACTTATTTTAGTTGAAAAAGTAATAACTCACATCCAACCGTCATTTAAAGTCAAAAGATTAAATGTTAAAATTTCATCAATATTGACCATTTTTTCAACGTTCGACTGGTCCGGGGTCATCGTTTTTCATCAGAAAATGGATTTTTTGGACTCGACCAAAAATGATTCAAAATGTCATTTGGATCGGGCCTCATGTTGAATAACCACTTTTTAAACCCTCACAGTGACCAAAATTGCCATTTTTACAGAGTTTTGCTTACTCAAAATCTTCAATTTTGACCAATTTCAGGCACAGAAATGACTTTAAACACACTTATTTTAGTTGAAAAAGTAATAACTCACATCCAACCGTCATTTAAAGTCAAAAGATTAAATGTTAAAATTTCATCAATATTGACCATTTTTTCAACGTTCGACTGGTCCGGGGTCATCGTTTTTCATCAGAAAATTGATTTTTTGGACTCTACCAAAAATGATTCAAAATGTCATTTGGATCAGGCCTCATGTTGAATAACCACTTTTTAAACCCTCACAGTGACCAAAACTGCCATTTTTACAGAGTTTTGCTTACTCAAAATCTTCAATTTTGACCAATTTCAGGCACAGAAATGACTTTAAACACACTTATTTTAGTTGAAAAAGTAATAACTCACATCCAACCGTCATTTAAAGTCAAAAGATTAAATGTTAAAATTTCATCAATATTGACCATTTTTTCAACGTTCGACTGGTCCGGGGTCATCGTTTTTCATCAGAAAATGGATTTTTTGGACTCGACCAAAAATGATTCAAAATGTCATTTGGATCGGGCCTCATGTTGAATAACCACTTTTTAAACCCTCACAGTGACCAAAATTGCCATTTTTACAGAGTTTTGCTAACTCAAAATCTTCAATTTTGACCAATTTCAGGCACAGAAATGACTTTAAACACACTTATTTTAGTTGAAAAAGTAATAACTCACATCCAACCGTCATTTAAAGTGAAAAGATTAAATATTAAAATTTCATCAATATTGACCATTTTTTCAACGTTCAACTGGTCCGGGGTCATCGTTTTTCATCAAAAAATTGATTTTTTGGACTCTACCAAAAATGATTCAAAATGTCATTTGGATCGGGCCTCATGTTGAATAACCACTTTTTAAACCCTCACAGTGACCAAAATTGCAATTTTTACAGAGTTTTGCTTACTCAAAATCGTCAATTTTGACCAATTTCAGGCACAGAAATGACTTTAAACACACTTATTTTAGTTGAAAAAGTAATAACTCACATCCAACCGTCATTTAAAGTCAAAAGATTAAATGTTAAAATTTCATCAATATTGACCATTTTTTCAACGTTCGACTGGTCCGGGGTCATCGTTTTTCATCAGAAAATTGATTTTTTGGACTCTACCAAAAATGATTCAAAATGTCATTTGGATCGGGCCTCATGTTGAATAACCACTTTTTAAACCCTCACAGTGACCAAAATTGCCATTTTTACAGAGTTTTGCTTACTCGAAATCTTCAATTTTGACCACTTTCAGGCACAGAAATGACTTTAAACACACTTATTTTAGTTGAAAAAGTAATAACTCACATCCAACCGTCATTTAAAGTCAAAAGATTAAATGTTAAAATTTCATCAATATTGACCATTTTTTCAACGTTCGACTGGTCCGGGGTCATCGTTTTTCATCAGAAAATGGATTTTTTGGACTCGACCAAAAATGATTCAAAATGTCATTTGGATCGGGCCTCATGTTGAATAACCACTTTTTAAACCCTCACAGTGACCAAAATTGCCATTTTTACAGAGTTTTGCTTACTCAAAATCTTCAATTTTGACCAATTTCAGGCACAGAAATGACTTTAAACACACTTATTTTAGTTGAAAAAGTAATAACTCACATCCAACCGTCATTTAAAGTCAAAAGATTAAATGTTAAAATTTCATCAATATTGACCATTTTTTCAACGTTCGACTGGTCCGGGGTCATGGTGTTTCATCAGAAAATGGATTTTTTGGACTCTACCAAAAATTATTCAAAATGTCATTTGGATCGGGCCTCATGTTGAATAACCACTTTTTAAACCCTCACAGTGACCAAAATTGCCATTTTTACAGAGTTTTGCTTACTCAAAATCTTCAATTTTGACCAATTTCAGGCACAGAAATGACTTTAAACACACTTATTTTAGTTGAAAAAGTAATAACTCACATCCAACCGTCATTTAAAGTCAAAAGATTAAATGTAAAAATTTCATCAATATTGACCATTTTTTCAACGTTTGACTGGTCCGGGGTCATCGTGTTTCATCAGAAAATGGATTTTTTGGACTCTACCAAAAATGATTCAAAATGTCATTTGGATCGGGCCTCATGTTGAATAACCACTTTTTAAACCCTCACAGTGACCAAAATTGCCATTTTTACAGAGTTTTGCTTACTCAAAAGCTTCAATTTTGACCAATTTCAGGCACAGAAATGACTTTAAACACACTTATTTCAGTTGAAAAAGTAATAACTCACATCCAACCGTCATTGAAAGTCAAAAGATTAAATGTTAAAATGTTATCAATATTGACCATTTTTTCAACGTTCGTCTGGTCCGGGGTCATCGTTTTTCATCAGAAAATGGATTTTTTGGACTCTACCAAAAATGATTCAAAATGTCATTTGGATCGGGCCTCATGTTGAATAACCACTTTTTAAACCCTCACAGTGACCAAAATTGCCATTTTTACAGAGTTGTGCTTACTCAAAATCTTCAATTTTGACCAATTTCAGGCACAGAAATGACTTTAAACACACTTATTTTAGTTGAAAAAGTAATAACTCACACCCAACCGTCATTTAAAGTGAAAAGATTAAATATTAAAATTTCATCAATATTGACCATTTTTTCAACGTTCGACTGGTCCGGGGTCATCGTTTTTCATCAGAAAATGGATTTTTTGGACTCGACCAAAAATGATTCAAAATGCCATTTGGATCGGGCCTCATGTTGAATAACCACTTTTTAAACCCTCACAGTGACCAAAATTGCCATTTTTACAGAGTTTTGCTTACTCAAAATCTTCAATTTTGACCAATTTCAGGCACAGAAATGACTTTAACCCTTTCGATGCTGATGACGAGCTCAGCTCGTCATCACCCACGGGTGTCGTGTGCTGATGATGAGCTGAGCTCGTCATAAATGCAGCAAAAGAGCAATTTGCAGCACAGCGCAAAAATCCCCGCAGCAGCCATGTGGTTAAACAGACTTATTTTAGTTGAAAAAGTAATAACTCACATCCAACCGTCATTTAAAGTCAAAAGAATAAATGTTAAAATTTCATCAATATTGACCATTTTTTCAACGTTCGACTGGTCCGGGGTCATTGTTTTTCATCAGAAAATGGATTTTTTGGACTCTATCAAAAATGATTCAAAATGTCATTTGGATCGGGCCTCATGTTGAATAACCACTTTTTAAACCCTCACAGTGACCAAAATTGCCATTTTTACAGAGTTTTGCTTACTCAAAATCTTCAATTTTGACCAATTTCAGGCACAGAAATGACTTTAAACACACTTATTTTAGTTGAAAAAGTAATAACTCACATCCAACCGTCATTTAAAGTCAAAAGATTAAATGTTAAAATTTCATCAATATTGACCATTTTTTCAACGTTCGACTGGTCCGGGGTCATCGTTTTTCATCAGAAAATGGATTTTTTGGACTCGACCAAAAATGATTCAAAATGTCATTTGGATCGGGCCTCATGTTGAATAACCACTTTTTAAACCCTCACAGTGACCAAAATTGCCATTTTTACAGAGTTTTGCTTACTCAAAATCTTCAATTTTGACCAATTTCAGGCACAGAAATGACTTTAACCCTTTCGATGCTGATGACGAGCTCAGCTCGTCATCACCCACGGGTGTCGTGTGCTGATGATGAGCTGAGCTCGTCATAAATGCAGCAAAAGAGCAATTTGCAGCACAGCGCAAAAATCCCCGCAGCAGCCATGTGGTTAAACACACTTATTTTAGTTGAAAAAGTAATAACTCACATCCAACCGTCAATTAAAGTCAAAAGAATAAATGTTAAAATTTCATCAATATTGACCATTTTTTCAACGTTCGACTGGTCCGGGGTCATTGTTTTTCATCAGAAAATGGATTTTTTGGACTCTATCAAAAATGATTCAAAATGTCATTTGGATCGGGCCTCATGTTGAATAACCACTTTTTAAACCCTCACAGTGACCAAAATTGCCATTTTTACAGAGTTTTGCTTACTCAAAATCTTCAATTTTGACCAATTTCAGGCACAGAAATGACTTTAAACACACTTATTTTAGTTGAAAAAGTAATAACTCACATCCAACCGTCATTTAAAGTCAAAAGATTAAATGTTAAAATTTCATCAATATTGACCATTTTTTGAACGTTCGACTGGTCCGGGGTCATCGTTTTTCATCAGAAAATGGATTTTTTGGACTCTACCAAAAATGATTCAAAATGTCATTTGGATCGGGCCTCATGTTGAATAACCACTTTTTAAACCCTCACAGTGACCAAAATTGCCATTTTTACAGAGTTGTGCTTACTCAAAATCTTCAATTTTGACCAATTTCAGGCACAGAAATGACTTTAAACACACTTATTTTAGTTGAAAAGGTAATAACTCACATCCAACCGTCATTTAAAGTGAAAAGATTAAATATTAAAATTTCATCAATATTGACCATTTTTTCAACGTTCGACTGGTCCGGGGTCATCGTTTTTCATCAGAAAATTGATTTTTTGGACTCTACCAAAAATGATTCAAAATGTCATTTGGATCGGGCCTCATGTTGAATAACCACTTTTTAAACCCTCACAGTGACCAAAATTGCCATTTTTACAGAGTTTTGCTTACTCAAAATCTTCAATTTTGACCAATTTCAGGCACAGAAATGACTTTAAACACACTTATTTTCGTTGAAAAAGTAATAACTCACATCCAACCGTCATTTAAAGTCAAAAGATTAAATGTTAAAATTTCATCAATATTGACCATTTTTTCAACGTTCGACTGGTCCGGGGTCATCGTTTTTCATCAGAAAATGGATTTTTTGGACTCGACCAAAAATGATTCAAAATGTCATTTGGATCGGGCCTCATGTTGAATAACCACTTTTTAAACCCTCACAGTGACCAAAATTGCCATTTTTACAGAGTTTTGCTTACTCAAAATCTTCAATTTTGACCAATTTCAGGCACAGAAATGACTTTAACCCTTTCGATGCTGATGACGAGCTCAGCTCGTCATCACCCACGGGTGTCGTGTGCTGATGATGAGCTGAGCTCGTCATAAATGCAGCAAAAGAGCAATTTGCAGCACAGCGCAAAAATCCCCGCAGCAGCCATGTGGTTAAACACACTTATTTTAGTTGAAAAAGTAATAACTCACATCCAACCGTCAATTAAAGTCAAAAGAATAAATGTTAAAATTTCATCAATATTGACCATTTTTTCAACGTTCGACTGGTCCGGGGTCATTGTTTTTCATCAGAAAATGGATTTTTTGGACTCTATCAAAAATGATTCAAAATGTCATTTGGATCGGGCCTCATGTTGAATAACCACTTTTTAAACCCTCACAGTGACCAAAATTGCCATTTTTACAGAGTTTTGCTTACTCAAAATCTTCAATTTTGACCAATTTCAGGCACAGAAATGACTTTAAACACACTTATTTTAGTTGAAAAAGTAATAACTCACATCCAACCGTCATTTAAAGTCAAAAGATTAAATGTTAAAATTTCATCAATATTGACCATTTTTTGAACGTTCGACTGGTCCGGGGTCATCGTTTTTCATCAGAAAATGGATTTTTTGGACTCTACCAAAAATGATTCAAAATGTCATTTGGATCGGGCCTCATGTTGAATAACCACTTTTTAAACCCTCACAGTGACCAAAATTGCCATTTTTACAGAGTTGTGCTTACTCAAAATCTTCAATTTTGACCAATTTCAGGCACAGAAATGACTTTAAACACACTTATTTTAGTTGAAAAGGTAATAACTCACATCCAACCGTCATTTAAAGTGAAAAGATTAAATATTAAAATTTCATCAATATTGACCATTTTTTCAACGTTCGACTGGTCCGGGGTCATCGTTTTTCATCAGAAAATTGATTTTTTGGACTCTACCAAAAATGATTCAAAATGTCATTTGGATCGGGCCTCATGTTGAATAACCACTTTTTAAACCCTCACAGTGACCAAAATTGCCATTTTTACAGAGTTTTGCTTACTCAAAATCTTCAATTTTGACCAATTTCAGGCACAGAAATGACTTTAAACACACTTATTTTAGTTGAAAAAGTAATAACTCACATCCAACCGTCATTTAAAGTCAATAGATTAAATGTTAAAATTTCATCAATATTGACCATTTTTTCAACGTTCGACTGGTCCGGGGTCATCGTTTTTCATCAGAAAATTGATTTTTTGGACTCTAACAAAAATGATTCAAAATGTCATTTGGATCGGGCCTCATGTTGAATAACCACTTTTTAAACCCTCACAGTGACCAAAATTGCCATTTTTACAGAGTTTTGCTTACTCAAAATCTTCAATTTTGACCAATTTCAGGCACAGAAATGACTTTAAACACACTTATTTTAGTTGAAAAAGTAATAACTCACATCCAACCGTCATTTAAAGTCAAAAGATTAAATGTTAAAATTTCATCAATATTGACCATTTTTTCAACGTTCGACTGGTCCGGGGTCATCGTTTTTCATCAGAAAATGGATTTTTTGGACTCGACCAAAAATGATTCAAAATGTCATTTGGATCGGGCCTCATGTTGAATAACCACTTTTTAAACCCTCACAGTGACCAAAATTGCCATTTTTACCGAGTTTTGCTTACTCAAAAGCTTCAATTTTGACCAATTTCAGGCACAGAAATGACTTTAAACACACTTATTTTAGTTGAAAAAGTAATAACTCACATCCAACCGTCATTTAAAGTCAAAAGATTAAATGTTAAAATTTCATCAATATTGACCATTTTTTCAACGTTCGACTGGTCCGGGGTCATCGTTTTTCATCAGAAAATGGATTTTTTGGACTCTACCAAAAATTATTCAAAATGTCATTTGGATCGGGCCTCATGTTGAATAACCACTTTTTAAACCCTCACAGTGACCAAAATTGCCATTTTTACAGAGTTTTGCTTACTCAAAATCTTCAATTTTGACCAATTTCAGGCACAGAAATGACTTTAAACACACTTATTTTAGTTGAAAAAGTAATAACTCACATCCAACCGTCATTTAAAGTCAAAAGATTAAATGTAAAAATTTCATCAATATTGACCATTTTTTCAACGTTTGACTGGTCCGGGGTCATCGTGTTTCATCAGAAAATGGATTTTTTGGACTCTACCAAAAATGATTCAAAATGTCATTTGGATCGGGCCTCATGTTGAATAACCACTTTTTAAACCCTCACAGTGACCAAAATTGCCATTTTTACAGAGTTTTGCTTACTCAAAAGCTTCAATTTTGACCAATTTCAGGCACAGAAATGACTTTAAACACACTTATTTCAGTTGAAAAAGTAATAACTCACATCCAACCGTCATTGAAAGTCAAAAGATTAAATGTTAAAATGTTATCAATATTGACCATTTTTTCAACGTTCGTCTGGTCCGGGGTCATCGTTTTTCATCAGAAAATGGATTTTTTGGACTCTACCAAAAATGATTCAAAATGTCATTTGGATCGGGCCTCATGTTGAATAACCACTTTTTAAACCCTCACAGTGACCATAATTGCCATTTTTACAGACTTTTGCTTACTCAAAATCTTCAATTTTGACCAATTTCAGGCACAGAAATGACTTTAAACACACTTATTTTAGTTGAAAAAGTAATAACTCACATCCAACCGTCATTTAAAGTCAAAAGAATAAATGTTAAAATTTCATCAATATTTACCATTTTTTCAACGTTCGACTGGTCCGGGGTCATCTTTTTTCATCAGAAAATGGATTTTTTGGACTCGACCAAAAATGATTCAAAATGTCATTTGGATCGGGCCTCATGTTGAATAACCACTTTTTAAACCCTCACAGTGACCAAAATTGCCATTTTTACAGAGTTTTGCTTACTCAAAATCTTCAATTTTGACCAATTTCAGGCACAGAAATGACTTTAAACACACTTATTTTAGTTGAAAAAGTAATAACTCACATCCAACCGTCATTTAAAGTGAAAAGATTAAATATTAAAATTTCATCAATATTGACCATTTTTTCAACGTTCAACTGGTCCGGGGTCATCGTTTTTCATCAAAAAATTGATTTTTTGGACTCTACCAAAAATGATTCAAAATGTCATTTGGATCGGGCCTCATGTTGAATAACCACTTTTTAAACCCTCACAGTGACCAAAATTGCAATTTTTACAGAGTTTTGCTTACTCAAAATCTTCAATTTTGACCAATTTCAGGCACAGAAATGACTTTAAACACACTTATTTTAGTTGAAAAAGTAATAACTCACATCCAACCGTCATTTAAAGTCAAAAGATTAAATGTTAAAATGTCATCAATATTGACCATTTTTTCAACGTTCGACTGGTCCGGGGTCATCGTTTTTCATCAGAAAATTGATTTTTTGGACTCTACCAAAAATGATTCAAAATGTCATTTGGATCGGGCCTCATGTTGAATAACCACTTTTTAAACCCTCACAGTGACCAAAATTGCCATTTTTACAGAGTTTTGCTTACTCGAAATCTTCAATTTTGACCAATTTCAGGCACAGAAATGACTTTAAACACACTTATTTTAGTTGAAAAAGTAATAACTCACATCCAACCGTCATTTAAAGTCAAAAGATTAAATGTTAAAATTTCATCAATATTGACCATTTTTTTCAACGTTCGACTGGTCCGGGGTCATCGTTTTTCATCAGAAAATGGATTTTTTGGACTCGACCAAAAATGATTCAAAATGTCATTTGGATCGGGCCTCATGTTGAATAACCACTTTTTAAACCCTCACAGTGACCAAAATTGCCATTTTTACAGAGTTTTGCTTACTCAAAATCTTCAATTTTGACCAATTTCAGGCACAGAAATGACTTTAAACACACTTATTTTAGTTGAAAAAGTAATAACTCACATCCAACCGTCATTTAAAGTCAAAAGATTAAATGTTAAAATTTCATCAATATTGACCATTTTTTCAACGTTCGACTGGTCCGGGGTCATCGTTTTTCATCAGAAAATGGGTTTTTTGGACTCTACCAAAAATGATTCAAAATGTCATTTGGATCGGGCCTCATGTTGAATGACCACTTTTTAAACCCTCACAGTGACCAAAATTGCCATTTTTACAGAGTTTTGCTTACTCAAAATCTTCAATTTTGACCAATTTCAGGCACAGAAATGACTTTAAACACACTTATTTTAGTTGAAAAAGTAATAACTCACATCCAACCGTCATTTAAAGTCAAAAGATTAAATGTTAAAATTTCATCAATATTGACCATTTTTTGAACGTTCGACTGGTCCGGGGTCATCGTTTTTCATCAGAAAATTGATTTTTTGGACTCTACCAAAAATGATTCAAAATGTCATTTGGATCGGGCCTCATGTTGAATTACCACTTTTTAAACCCTCACAGTGACCAAAATTGCCATTTTTTACAGAGTTTTGCTTACTCAAAATCTTCAATTTTGACCAATTTCAGGCACAGAAATGACTTTAAACACACTTATTTTAGTTGAAAAAGTAATAACTCACATCCAACCGTCATTTAAAGTCAAAAGATTAAATGTTAAAATTTCATCAATATTGACCATTTTTTTAACGTTCGACTGGTCCGGGGTCATCGTTTTTCATCAGAAAATGGATTTTTTGGACTCTACCAAAAATGATTCAAAATGTCATTTGGATCGGGCCTCATGTTGAATAACCACTTTTTAAACCCTCACATTGACCAAAATTGCCATTTTTACAGAGTTTTGCTTACTCAAAATCTTCAATTCTGACCAATTTCAGGCACAGAAATGACTTTAACCCTTTCGATGCTGATGACGAGCTCAGCTCGTCATCACCCACGGGTGTCGTGTGCTGATGATGAGCTGAGCTCGTCATAAATGCAGCAAAAGAGCAATTTGCAGCACAGCGCAAAAATCCCGGCAGCAGCCATGTGGTTAAACACACTTATTTTAGTTGAAAAAGTAATAACTCACATCCAACCGTCATTTAAAGTCAAAAGAATAAATGTTAAAATTTCATCAATATTGACC
The DNA here is from genome assembly GCF_964263255.1 of Lissotriton vulgaris. Taxonomy (NCBI): domain Eukaryota; kingdom Metazoa; phylum Chordata; class Amphibia; order Caudata; family Salamandridae; genus Lissotriton; species Lissotriton vulgaris. The sequence continues at coordinate 51,113 of NW_028242273.1, forward strand.
ATTTTTTCAACGTTCGACTGGTCCGGGGTCATTGTTTTTCATCAGAAAATGGATTTTTTGGACTCTATCAAAAATGATTCAAAATGTCATTTGGATCGGGTCTCATGTTGAATAACCACTTTTTAAACCCTCACAGTGACCAAAATTGCCATTTTTACATAGTTTTGCTTACTCAAAATCTTCAATTTTGACCAATTTCAGGCACAGAAATGACTTTAAACACACTTATTTTAGTTGAAAAAGTAATAACTCACATCCAACCGTCATTTAAAGTCAAAAGATTAAATGTTAAAAATTTCATCAATATTGACCATTTTTGAACGTTCGACTGGTCCGGGGTCATCGTTTTTCATCAGAAAATGGATTTTTTGGACTCTACCAAAAATGATTCAAAATGTCATTTGGATCGGGCCTCATGTTGAATAACCACTTTTTAAACCCTCACAGTGACCATAATTGCCATTTTTACAGACTTTTGCTTACTCAAAATCTTCAATTTTGACCAATTTCAGGCACAGAAATGACTTTAAACACACTTATTTTAGTTGAAAAAGTAATAACTCACATCCAACCGTCTTTTAAAGTCAAAAGATTAAATGTTAAAATTTCATCAATATTGACCATTTTTTCAACGTTCGACTGGTCCGGGGTCATCGTTTTTCATCAGAAAATGGATTTTTTGGACTCTACCAAAAATGATTCAAAATGTCATTTGGATCGGGCCTCATGTTGAATAACCACTTTTTAAACCCTCACAGTGACCAAAATTGCAATTTTTACAGAGTTTTGCTTACTCAAAATCTTCAATTTTGACCAATTTGAGGCACAGAAATGACTTTAAACACACTTATTTTAGTTGAAAAAGTAATAACTCACATCCAACCGTCATTTAAAGTCAAAAGATTAAATGTTAAAATTTCATCAATATTGACCATTTTTTCAACGTTCGACTGGTCCGGGGTCATCGTTTTTCATCAGAAAATTGATTTTTTGGACTCTACCAAAAATGATTCAAAATGTCATTTGGATCGGGCCTCATGTTGAATAACCACTTTTTAAACCCTCACAGTGACCAAAATTGCCATTTTTACAGAGTTTTGCTTACTCGAAATCTTCAATTTTGACCAATTTCAGGCACAGAAATGACTTTAAACACACTTATTTTAGTTGAAAAAGTAATAACTCACATCCAACCGTCATTTAAAGTCAAAAGATTAAATGTTAAAATTTCATCAATATTGACCATTTTTTCAACGTTCGACTGGTCCGGGGCCATCGTTTTTCATCAGAAAATGGATTTTTTGGACTCGACCAAAAATGATTCAAAATGCCATTTGGATCGGGCCTCATGTTGAATAACCACTTTTTAAACCCTCACAGTGACCAAAATTGCCATTTTTACAGAGTTTTGCTTACTCAAAATCTTCAATTTTGACCAATTTCAGGCACAGAAATGACTTTAACCCTTTCAATGCTGATGACGAGCTCAGCTCGTCATCACCCACGGGTGTCGTGTGCTGATGATGAGCTGAGCTCGTCATAAATGCAGCAAAAGAGCAATTTGCAGCACAGCGCAAAAATCCCCGCAGCAGCCATGTGGTTAAACACACTTATTTTAGTTGAAAAAGTAATAACTCACATCCAACCGTCATTTAAAGTCAAAAGAATAAATGTTAAAATTTCATCAATATTGACCATTTTTTCAACGTTCGACTGGTCCGGGGTCATTGTTTTTCATCAGAAAATGGATTTTTTGGACTCTATCAAAAATGGTTCAAAATGTCATTTGGATCGGGCCTCATGTTGAATAACCACTTTTTAAACCCTCACAGTGACCAAAATTGCCATTTTTACAGAGTTTTGCTTACTCAAAATCTTCAATTTTGACCAATTTCAGGCACAGAAATGACTTTAAACACACTTATTTTAGTTGAAAAAGTAATAACTCACATCCAACCGTCATTTAAAGTCAAAAGATTAAATGTTAAAATTTCATCAATATTGACCATTTTTTGAACGTTCGACTGGTCCGGGGTCATCGTTTTTCATCAGAAAATGGATTTTTTGGACTCTACCAAAAATGATTCAAAATGTCATTTGGATCGGGCCTCATGTTGAATAACCACTTTTTAAACCCTCACAGTGACCAAAATTGCCATTTTTACAGAGTTGTGCTTACTCAAAATCTTCAATTTTGACCAATTTCAGGCACAGAAATGACTTTAAACACACTTATTTTAGTTGAAAAGGTAATAACTCACATCCAACCGTCATTTAAAGTGAAAAGATTAAATATTAAAATTTCATCAATATTGACCATTTTTTCAACGTTCGACTGGTCCGGGGTCATCGTTTTTCATCAGAAAATTGATTTTTTGGACTCTACCAAAAATGATTCAAAATGTCATTTGGATCGGGCCTCATGTTGAATAACCACTTTTTAAACCCTCACAGTGACCAAAATTGCCATTTTTACAGAGTTTTGCTTACTCAAAATCTTCAATTTTGACCAATTTCAGGCACAGAAATGACTTTAACCCTTTCAATGCTGATGACGAGCTCAGCTCGTCATCACCCACGGGTGTCGTGTGCTGATGATGAGCTGAGCTCGTCATAAATGCAGCAAAAGAGCAATTTGCAGCACAGCGCAAAAATCCCCGCAGCAGCCATGTGGTTAAACACACTTATTTTAGTTGAAAAAGTAATAACTCACATCCAACCGTCATTTAAAGTCAAAAGAATAAATGTTAAAATTTCATCAATATTGACCATTTTTTCAACGTTCGACTGGTCCGGGGTCATTGTTTTTCATCAGAAAATGGATTTTTTGGACTCTATCAAAAATGATTCAAAATGTCATTTGGATCGGGCCTCATGTTGAATAACCACTTTTTAAACCCTCACAGTGACCAAAATTGCCATTTTTACAGAGTTTTGCTTACTCAAAATCTTCAATTTTGACCAATTTCAGGCACAGAAATGACTTTAAACACACTTATTTTAGTTGAAAAAGTAATAACTCACATCCAACCGTCATTTAAAGTCAAAAGATTAAATGTTAAAATTTCATCAATATTGACCATTTTTTGAACGTTCGACTGGTCCGGGGTCATCGTTTTTCATCAGAAAATGGATTTTTTGGACTCTACCAAAAATGATTCAAAATGTCATTTGGATCGGGCCTCATGTTGAATAACCACTTTTTAAACCCTCACAGTGACCAAAATTGCCATTTTTACAGAGTTGTGCTTACTCAAAATCTTCAATTTTGACCAATTTCAGGCACAGAAATGACTTTAAACACACTTATTTTAGTTGAAAAGGTAATAACTCACATCCAACCGTCATTTAAAGTGAAAAGATTAAATATTAAAATTTCATCAATATTGACCATTTTTTCAACGTTCGACTGGTCCGGGGTCATCGTTTTTCATCAGAAAATTGATTTTTTGGACTCTACCAAAAATGATTCAAAATGTCATTTGGATCGGGCCTCATGTTGAATAACCACTTTTTAAACCCTCACAGTGACCAAAATTGCAATTTTTACAGAGTTTTGCTTACTCAAAATCTTCAATTTTGACCAATTTCAGGCACAGAAATGACTTTAAACACACTTATTTTAGTTGAAAAAGTAATAACTCACATCCAACTGTCATTTAAAGTCAAAAGATTAAATGTTAAAATTTCATCAATATTGACCATTTTTTCAACGTTCGACTGGTCCGGGGTCATCGTTTTTCATCAGAAAATGGATTTTTTGGACTCGACCAAAAATGATTCAAAATGTCATTTGGATCGGGCCTCATGTTGAATAACCACTTTTTAAACCCTCACAGTGACCAAAATTGCCATTTTTACAGAGTTTTGCTAACTCAAAATCTTCAATTTTGACCAATTTCAGGCACAGAAATGACTTTAAACACACTTATTTTAGTTGAAAAAGTAATAACTCACATCCAACCGTCATTTAAAGTGAAAAGATTAAATATTAAAATTTCATCAATATTGACCATTTTTTCAACGTTCAACTGGTCCGGGGTCATCGTTTTTCATCAAAAAATTGATTTTTTGGACTCTACCAAAAATGATTCAAAATGTCATTTGGATCGGGCCTCATGTTGAATAACCACTTTTTAAACCCTCACAGTGACCAAAATTGCAATTTTTACAGAGTTTTGCTTACTCAAAATCGTCAATTTTGACCAATTTCAGGCACAGAAATGACTTTAAACACACTTATTTTAGTTGAAAAAGTAATAACTCACATCCAACCGTCATTTAAAGTCAAAAGATTAAATGTTAAAATTTCATCAATATTGACCATTTTTTCAACGTTCGACTGGTCCGGGGTCATCGTTTTTCATCAGAAAATTGATTTTTTGGACTCTACCAAAAATGATTCAAAATGTCATTTGGATCGGGCCTCATGTTGAATAACCACTTTTTAAACCCTCACAGTGACCAAAATTGCCATTTTTACAGAGTTTTGCTTACTCGAAATCTTCAATTTTGACCAATTTCAGGCACAGAAATGACTTTAAACACACTTATTTTAGTTGAAAAAGTAATAACTCACATCCAACCGTCATTTAAAGTCAAAAGATTAAATGTTAAAATTTCATCAATATTGACCATTCTTTCAACGTTCGACTGGTCCGGGGTCATCGTTTTTCATCAGAAAATGGATTTTTTGGACTCGACCAAAAATGATTCAAAATGTCATTTGGATCGGGCCTCATGTTGAATAACCACTTTTTAAACCCTCACAGTGACCAAAATTGCCATTTTTACAGAGTTTTGCTTACTCAAAATCTTCAATTTTGACCAATTTCAGGCACAGAAATGACTTTAAACACACTTATTTTAGTTGAAAAAGTAATAACTCACATCCAACCGTCATTTAAAGTCAAAAGATTAAATGTTAAAATTTCATCAATATTGACCATTTTTTCAACGTTCGACTGGTCCGGGGTCATGGTGTTTCATCAGAAAATGGATTTTTTGGACTCTACCAAAAATTATTCAAAATGTCATTTGGATCGGGCCTCATGTTGAATAACCACTTTTTAAACCCTCACAGTGACCAAAATTGCCATTTTTACAGAGTTTTGCTTACTCAAAATCTTCAATTTTGACCAATTTCAGGCACAGAAATGACTTTAAACACACTTATTTTAGTTGAAAAAGTAATAACTCACATCCAACCGTCATTTAAAGTCAAAAGATTAAATGTTAAAATTTCATCAATATTGACCATTTTTTCAACGTTCGACTGGTCCGGGGTCATCGTTTTTCATCAGAAAATTGATTTTTTGGACTCTACCAAAAATGATTCAAAATGTCATTTGGATCGGGCCTCATGTTGAATAACCACTTTTTAAACCCTCACAGTGACCAAAATTGCCATTTTTACAGAGTTTTGCTTACTCGAAATCTTCAATTTTGACCAATTTCAGGCACAGAAATGACTTTAAACACACTTATTTTAGTTGAAAAAGTAATAACTCACATCCAACCGTCATTTAAAGTCAAAAGATTAAATGTTAAAATTTCATCAATATTGACCATTTTTTCAACGTTCGACTGGTCCGGGGCCATCGTTTTTCATCAGAAAATGGATTTTTTGGACTCGACCAAAAATGATTCAAAATGCCATTTGGATCGGGCCTCATGTTGAATAACCACTTTTTAAACCCTCACAGTGACCAAAATTGCCATTTTTACAGAGTTTTGCTTACTCAAAATCTTCAATTTTGACCAATTTCAGGCACAGAAATGACTTTAACCCTTTCAATGCTGATGACGAGCTCAGCTCGTCATCACCCACGGGTGTCGTGTGCTGATGATGAGCTGAGCTCGTCATAAATGCAGCAAAAGAGCAATTTGCAGCACAGCGCAAAAATCCCCGCAGCAGCCATGTGGTTAAACACACTTATTTTAGTTGAAAAAGTAATAACTCACATCCAACCGTCATTTAAAGTCAAAAGAATAAATGTTAAAATTTCATCAATATTGACCATTTTTTCAACGTTCGACTGGTCCGGGGTCATTGTTTTTCATCAGAAAATGGATTTTTTGGACTCTATCAAAAATGGTTCAAAATGTCATTTGGATCGGGCCTCATGTTGAATAACCACTTTTTAAACCCTCACAGTGACCAAAATTGCCATTTTTACAGAGTTTTGCTTACTCAAAATCTTCAATTTTGACCAATTTCAGGCACAGAAATGACTTTAAACACACTTATTTTAGTTGAAAAAGTAATAACTCACATCCAACCGTCATTTAAAGTCAAAAGATTAAATGTTAAAATTTCATCAATATTGACCATTTTTTGAACGTTCGACTGGTCCGGGGTCATCGTTTTTCATCAGAAAATGGATTTTTTGGACTCTACCAAAAATGATTCAAAATGTCATTTGGATCGGGCCTCATGTTGAATAACCACTTTTTAAACCCTCACAGTGACCAAAATTGCCATTTTTACAGAGTTGTGCTTACTCAAAATCTTCAATTTTGACCAATTTCAGGCACAGAAATGACTTTAAACACACTTATTTTAGTTGAAAAGGTAATAACTCACATCCAACCGTCATTTAAAGTGAAAAGATTAAATATTAAAATTTCATCAATATTGACCATTTTTTCAACGTTCGACTGGTCCGGGGTCATCGTTTTTCATCAGAAAATTGATTTTTTGGACTCTACCAAAAATGATTCAAAATGTCATTTGGATCGGGCCTCATGTTGAATAACCACTTTTTAAACCCTCACAGTGACCAAAATTGCCATTTTTACAGAGTTTTGCTTACTCAAAATCTTCAATTTTGACCAATTTCAGGCACAGAAATGACTTTAACCCTTTCAATGCTGATGACGAGCTCAGCTCGTCATCACCCACGGGTGTCGTGTGCTGATGATGAGCTGAGCTCGTCATAAATGCAGCAAAAGAGCAATTTGCAGCACAGCGCAAAAATCCCCGCAGCAGCCATGTGGTTAAACACACTTATTTTAGTTGAAAAAGTAATAACTCACATCCAACCGTCATTTAAAGTCAAAAGAATAAATGTTAAAATTTCATCAATATTGACCATTTTTTCAACGTTCGACTGGTCCGGGGTCATTGTTTTTCATCAGAAAATGGATTTTTTGGACTCTATCAAAAATGATTCAAAATGTCATTTGGATCGGGCCTCATGTTGAATAACCACTTTTTAAACCCTCACAGTGACCAAAATTGCCATTTTTACAGAGTTTTGCTTACTCAAAATCTTCAATTTTGACCAATTTCAGGCACAGAAATGACTTTAAACACACTTATTTTAGTTGAAAAAGTAATAACTCACATCCAACCGTCATTTAAAGTCAAAAGATTAAATGTTAAAATTTCATCAATATTGACCATTTTTTGAACGTTCGACTGGTCCGGGGTCATCGTTTTTCATCAGAAAATGGATTTTTTGGACTCTACCAAAAATGATTCAAAATGTCATTTGGATCGGGCCTCATGTTGAATAACCACTTTTTAAACCCTCACAGTGACCAAAATTGCCATTTTTACAGAGTTGTGCTTACTCAAAATCTTCAATTTTGACCAATTTCAGGCACAGAAATGACTTTAAACACACTTATTTTAGTTGAAAAGGTAATAACTCACATCCAACCGTCATTTAAAGTGAAAAGATTAAATATTAAAATTTCATCAATATTGACCATTTTTTCAACGTTCGACTGGTCCGGGGTCATCGTTTTTCATCAGAAAATTGATTTTTTGGACTCTACCAAAAATGATTCAAAATGTCATTTGGATCGGGCCTCATGTTGAATAACCACTTTTTAAACCCTCACAGTGACCAAAATTGCAATTTTTACAGAGTTTTGCTTACTCAAAATCTTCAATTTTGACCAATTTCAGGCACAGAAATGACTTTAAACACACTTATTTTAGTTGAAAAAGTAATAACTCACATCCAACTGTCATTTAAAGTCAAAAGATTAAATGTTAAAATTTCATCAATATTGACCATTTTTTCAACGTTCGACTGGTCCGGGGTCATCGTTTTTCATCAGAAAATGGATTTTTTGGACTCGACCAAAAATGATTCAAAATGTCATTTGGATCGGGCCTCATGTTGAATAACCACTTTTTAAACCCTCACAGTGACCAAAATTGCCATTTTTACAGAGTTTTGCTAACTCAAAATCTTCAATTTTGACCAATTTCAGGCACAGAAATGACTTTAAACACACTTATTTTAGTTGAAAAAGTAATAACTCACATCCAACCGTCATTTAAAGTGAAAAGATTAAATATTAAAATTTCATCAATATTGACCATTTTTTCAACGTTCAACTGGTCCGGGGTCATCGTTTTTCATCAAAAAATTGATTTTTTGGACTCTACCAAAAATGATTCAAAATGTCATTTGGATCGGGCCTCATGTTGAATAACCACTTTTTAAACCCTCACAGTGACCAAAATTGCAATTTTTACAGAGTTTTGCTTACTCAAAATCGTCAATTTTGACCAATTTCAGGCACAGAAATGACTTTAAACACACTTATTTTAGTTGAAAAAGTAATAACTCACATCCAACCGTCATTTAAAGTCAAAAGATTAAATGTTAAAATTTCATCAATATTGACCATTTTTTCAACGTTCGACTGGTCCGGGGTCATCGTTTTTCATCAGAAAATTGATTTTTTGGACTCTACCAAAAATGATTCAAAATGTCATTTGGATCGGGCCTCATGTTGAATAACCACTTTTTAAACCCTCACAGTGACCAAAATTGCCATTTTTACAGAGTTTTGCTTACTCGAAATCTTCAATTTTGACCAATTTCAGGCACAGAAATGACTTTAAACACACTTATTTTAGTTGAAAAAGTAATAACTCACATCCAACCGTCATTTAAAGTCAAAAGATTAAATGTTAAAATTTCATCAATATTGACCATTTTTTCAACGTTCGACTGGTCCGGGGTCATCGTTTTTCATCAGAAAATGGATTTTTTGGACTCGACCAAAAATGATTCAAAATGTCATTTGGATCGGGCCTCATGTTGAATAACCACTTTTTAAACCCTCACAGTGACCAAAATTGCCATTTTTACAGAGTTTTGCTTACTCAAAATCTTCAATTTTGACCAATTTCAGGCACAGAAATGACTTTAAACACACTTATTTTAGTTGAAAAAGTAATAACTCACATCCAACCGTCATTTAAAGTCAAAAGATTAAATGTTAAAATTTCATCAATATTGACCATTTTTTCAACGTTCGACTGGTCCGGGGTCATGGTGTTTCATCAGAAAATGGATTTTTTGGACTCTACCAAAAATTATTCAAAATGTCATTTGGATCGGGCCTCATGTTGAATAACCACTTTTTAAACCCTCACAGTGACCAAAATTGCCATTTTTACAGAGTTTTGCTTACTCAAAATCTTCAATTTTGACCAATTTCAGGCACAGAAATGACTTTAAACACACTTATTTTAGTTGAAAAAGTAATAACTCACATCCAACCGTCATTTAAAGTCAAAAGATTAAATGTTAAAATTTCATCAATATTGACCATTTTTTCAACGTTCGACTGGTCCGGGGTCATCGTTTTTCATCAGAAAATTGATTTTTTGGACTCTACCAAAAATGATTCAAAATGTCATTTGGATCGGGCCTCATGTTGAATAACCACTTTTTAAACCCTCACAGTGACCAAAATTGCCATTTTTACAGAGTTTTGCTTACTCGAAATCTTCAATTTTGACCAATTTCAGGCACAGAAATGACTTTAAACACACTTATTTTAGTTGAAAAAGTAATAACTCACATCCAACCGTCATTTAAAGTCAAAAGATTAAATGTTAAAATTTCATCAATATTGACCATTTTTTCAACGTTCGACTGGTCCGGGGCCATCGTTTTTCATCAGAAAATGGATTTTTTGGACTCGACCAAAAATGATTCAAAATGCCATTTGGATCGGGCCTCATGTTGAATAACCACTTTTTAAACCCTCACAGTGACCAAAATTGCCATTTTTACAGAGTTTTGCTTACTCAAAATCTTCAATTTTGACCAATTTCAGGCACAGAAATGACTTTAACCCTTTCAATGCTGATGACGAGCTCAGCTCGTCATCACCCACGGGTGTCGTGTGCTGATGATGAGCTGAGCTCGTCATAAATGCAGCAAAAGAGCAATTTGCAGCACAGCGCAAAAATCCCCGCAGCAGCCATGTGGTTAAACACACTTATTTTAGTTGAAAAAGTAATAACTCACATCCAACCGTCATTTAAAGTCAAAAGAATAAATGTTAAAATTTCATCAATATTGACCATTTTTTCAACGTTCGACTGGTCCGGGGTCATTGTTTTTCATCAGAAAATGGATTTTTTGGACTCTATCAAAAATGGTTCAAAATGTCATTTGGATCGGGCCTCATGTTGAATAACCACTTTTTAAACCCTCACAGTGACCAAAATTGCCATTTTTACAGAGTTTTGCTTACTCAAAATCTTCAATTTTGACCAATTTCAGGCACAGAAATGACTTTAAACACACTTATTTTAGTTGAAAAAGTAATAACTCACATCCAACCGTCATTTAAAGTCAAAAGATTAAATGTTAAAATTTCATCAATATTGACCATTTTTTGAACGTTCGACTGGTCCGGGGTCATCGTTTTTCATCAGAAAATGGATTTTTTGGACTCTACCAAAAATGATTCAAAATGTCATTTGGATCGGGCCTCATGTTGAATAACCACTTTTTAAACCCTCACAGTGACCAAAATTGCCATTTTTACAGAGTTGTGCTTACTCAAAATCTTCAATTTTGACCAATTTCAGGCACAGAAATGACTTTAAACACACTTATTTTAGTTGAAAAGGTAATAACTCACATCCAACCGTCATTTAAAGTGAAAAGATTAAATATTAAAATTTCATCAATATTGACCATTTTTTCAACGTTCGACTGGTCCGGGGTCATCGTTTTTCATCAGAAAATTGATTTTTTGGACTCTACCAAAAATGATTCAAAATGTCATTTGGATCGGGCCTCATGTTGAATAACCACTTTTTAAACCCTCACAGTGACCAAAATTGCCATTTTTACAGAGTTTTGCTTACTCAAAATCTTCAATTTTGACCAATTTCAGGCACAGAAATGACTTTAACCCTTTCAATGCTGATGACGAGCTCAGCTCGTCATCACCCACGGGTGTCGTGTGCTGATGATGAGCTGAGCTCGTCATAAATGCAGCAAAAGAGCAATTTGCAGCACAGCGCAAAAATCCCCGCAGCAGCCATGTGGTTAAACACACTTATTTTAGTTGAAAAAGTAATAACTCACATCCAACCGTCATTTAAAGTCAAAAGAATAAATGTTAAAATTTCATCAATATTGACCATTTTTTCAACGTTCGACTGGTCCGGGGTCATTGTTTTTCATCAGAAAATGGATTTTTTGGACTCTATCAAAAATGATTCAAAATGTCATTTGGATCGGGCCTCATGTTGAATAACCACTTTTTAAACCCTCACAGTGACCAAAATTGCCATTTTTACAGAGTTTTGCTTACTCAAAATCTTCAATTTTGACCAATTTCAGGCACAGAAATGACTTTAAACACACTTATTTTAGTTGAAAAAGTAATAACTCACATCCAACCGTCATTTAAAGTCAAAAGATTAAATGTTAAAATTTCATCAATATTGACCATTTTTTGAACGTTCGACTGGTCCGGGGTCATCGTTTTTCATCAGAAAATGGATTTTTTGGACTCTACCAAAAATGATTCAAAATGTCATTTGGATCGGGCCTCATGTTGAATAACCACTTTTTAAACCCTCACAGTGACCAAAATTGCCATTTTTACAGAGTTGTGCTTACTCAAAATCTTCAATTTTGACCAATTTCAGGCACAGAAATGACTTTAAACACACTTATTTTAGTTGAAAAGGTAATAACTCACATCCAACCGTCATTTAAAGTGAAAAGATTAAATATTAAATTTTCATCAATATTGACCATTTTTTCAACGTTCGACTGGTCCGGGGTCATCGTTTTTCATCAGAAAATTGATTTTTTGGACTCTACCAAAAATGATTCAAAATGTCATTTGGATCGGGCCTCATGTTGAATAACCACTTTTTAAACCCTCACAGTGACCAAAATTGCAATTTTTACAGAGTTTTGCTTACTCAAAATCTTCAATTTTGACCAATTTCAGGCACAGAAATGACTTTAAACACACTTATTTTAGTTGAAAAAGTAATAACTCACATCCAACTGTCATTTAAAGTCAAAAGATTAAATGTTAAAATTTCATCAATATTGACCATTTTTTCAACGTTCGACTGGTCCGGGGTCATCGTTTTTCATCAGAAAATGGATTTTTTGGACTCGACCAAAAATGATTCAAAATGTCATTTGGATCGGGCCTCATGTTGAATAACCACTTTTTAAACCCTCACAGTGACCAAAATTGCCATTTTTACAGAGTTTTGCTAACTCAAAATCTTCAATTTTGACCAATTTCAGGCACAGAAATGACTTTAAACACACTTATTTTAGTTGAAAAAGTAATAACTCACATCCAACCGTCATTTAAAGTGAAAAGATTAAATATTAAAATTTCATCAATATTGACCATTTTTTCAACGTTCAACTGGTCCGGGGTCATCGTTTTTCATCAAAAAATTGATTTTTTGGACTCTACCAAAAATGATTCAAAATGTCATTTGGATCGGGCCTCATGTTGAATAACCACTTTTTAAACCCTCACAGTGACCAAAATTGCAATTTTTACAGAGTTTTGCTTACTCAAAATCGTCAATTTTGACCAATTTCAGGCACAGAAATGACTTTAAACACACTTATTTTAGTTGAAAAAGTAATAACTCACATCCAACCGTCATTTAAAGTCAAAAGATTAAATGTTAAAATTTCATCAATATTGACCATTTTTTCAACGTTCGACTGGTCCGGGGTCATCGTTTTTCATCAGAAAATTGATTTTTTGGACTCTACCAAAAATGATTCAAAATGTCATTTGGATCGGGCCTCATGTTGAATAACCACTTTTTAAACCCTCACAGTGACCAAAATTGCCATTTTTACAGAGTTTTGCTTACTCGAAATCTTCAATTTTGACCAATTTCAGGCACAGAAATGACTTTAAACACACTTATTTTAGTTGAAAAAGTAATAACTCACATCCAACCGTCATTTAAAGTCAAAAGATTAAATGTTAAAATTTCATCAATATTGACCATTTTTTCAACGTTCGACTGGTCCGGGGTCATCGTTTTTCATCAGAAAATGGATTTTTTGGACTCGACCAAAAATGATTCAAAATGTCATTTGGATCGGGCCTCATGTTGAATAACCACTTTTTAAACCCTCACAGTGACCAAAATTGCCATTTTTACAGAGTTTTGCTTACTCAAAATCTTCAATTTTGACCAATTTCAGGCACAGAAATGACTTTAAACACACTTATTTTAGTTGAAAAAGTAATAACTCACATCCAACCGTCATTTAAAGTCAAAAGATTAAATGTTAAAATTTCATCAATATTGACCATTTTTTCAACGTTCGACTGGTCCGGGGTCATGGTGTTTCATCAGAAAATGGATTTTTTGGACTCTACCAAAAATTATTCAAAATGTCATTTGGATCGGGCCTCATGTTGAATAACCACTTTTTAAACCCTCACAGTGACCAAAATTGCCATTTTTACAGAGTTTTGCTTACTCAAAATCTTCAATTTTGACCAATTTCAGGCACAGAAATGACTTTAAACACACTTATTTTAGTTGAAAAAGTAATAACTCACATCCAACCGTCATTTAAAGTCAAAAGATTAAATGTAAAAATTTCATCAATATTGACCATTTTTTCAACGTTTGACTGGTCCGGGGTCATCGTGTTTCATCAGAAAATGGATTTTTTGGACTCTACCAAAAATGATTCAAAATGTCATTTGGATCGGGCCTCATGTTGAATAACCACTTTTTAAACCCTCACAGTGACCAAAATTGCCATTTTTACAGAGTTTTGCTTACTCATATGGCTGAGATACCCGCCACCCCCTCTCAACACAATCCCCGAAAGGAGGAAAACCGGAAACAGTTCTTAAAGTTTTTTGGATGTGGGATGGAGTAACCATCCCGGCCGTATTTATTAAAACAAAAAATTAAAACATTAAACGTTTCATGTTATGTACAATTTCATTATCACATTGCGATGTTTGGCTAACCTTAACATATTCTCTAATACAGAGGTTCTCCTAGCCGAACTAGCATCCTACAAAAACATTCTCTAGAAACACTGAAATTGTACATCCTAACGTTTAAGGGCCAACGGCAAGGTCATAACCGGTGTCAAGATCCCTAACCAGACTTACCCCTCCCACTTGGGAGGGGCGACAGCACAGAGGCTTACCTCAAGTGCAACTACTAACAATTTCCCTTGACTTGACGGGGGCACTTAAGACTCGACGCCATTTAAAGGTCGTTCGAAGACTTGTGTGTGGTATCTAGAAGGTATCGTGGACCTCCCCCCACCCCACACAACTTACCGCATCTGCCGTCGCAGATGACACTGGCCCCGGGAAATTCCCCAGGAGGGGGCTGTAACCCCTCCTACAAAGGAAGGGGCCTTGACCGCCTTTCCTTTACTTCCGGCGACCCGCCCTTAGACGGGACCGCCTCCCCACTGAGGGGCCAATGGCCACCTCTCCCGAGCGCTCCCATCCGTGTTGGGTGACGCCCACTCATAGGGATCTACCAATTAGTGCTCACCGATCATGACCTTACCGCCTACCAAAAAATAAATACGACAATTCTTACTCAAACCTATGAAAACATTGGTCGCTACGACCGAAAGAACATGCATAAAATGCAACACTACATCAAATCATTTTAGTCATAACAACCTACACGATATCCACCATACTTTATTATGATCAACAACAAACTGATACTCTCACAGCCTGTAAACGAAATGGAAAGAACAAACTTATAAATTCACTTTATTGCACAACAACTTGCTGTCCTCAGGGGCTGGTGGGTGGGTCAAAATTGGCTCTTCGTTCCGTCCCGAGCTCACGTGTAGCGAGGAGGTGCAGCTTCGGAGCACAAGAACAAGAGGACGTCTTCTGGTCTTGCGTCTCTTT
Source organism: Lissotriton vulgaris (assembly GCF_964263255.1). NCBI lineage: Eukaryota > Metazoa > Chordata > Amphibia > Caudata > Salamandridae > Lissotriton > Lissotriton vulgaris. The sequence continues at coordinate 66,305 of NW_028242273.1, forward strand.
TTATCCGTCTTCAGGGCGGGCGAAAACCCGCCCCTGCCTGCCCCTAGGGCGGGGCTGGCTACGTCGGTGTCTAGGCCAGCCCACTCTAGGGCGGGAAAAAGCGCGCCCCGGCTACGCCGCTTCGGGCATACCAGCCGAGACGCGCTTCCCGCCCCAAAATGGCTTCCCGGGGGGATCGAGGCACTCCGCCATACGTTCGGGGGGACCGAGTGGTCGCCCCTTTCCATATGGCTGAGATACCCGCCACCCCCTCTCAACACAATCCCCGAAAGGAGGAAAACCGGAAACAGTTCTTAAAGTTTTTTGGATGTGGGATGGAGTAACCATCCCGGCCGTATTTATTAAAACAAAAAATTAAAACATTAAACGTTTCATGTTATGTACAATTTCATTATCACATTGCGATGTTTGGCTAACCTTAACATATTCTCTAATACAGAGGTTCTCCTAGCCGAACTAGCATCCTACAAAAACATTCTCTAGAAACACTGAAATTGTACATCCTAACGTTTAAGGGCCAACGGCAAGGTCATAACCGGTGTCAAGATCCCTAACCAGACTTACCCCTCCCACTTGGGAGGGGCGACAGCACAGAGGCTTACCTCAAGTGCAACTACTAACAATTTCCCTTGACTTGACGGGGGCACTTAAGACTCGACGCCATTTAAAGGTCGTTCGAAGACTTGTGTGTGGTATCTAGAAGGTATCGTGGACCTCCCCCCACCCCACACAACTTACCGCATCTGCCGTCGCAGATGACACTGGCCCCGGGAAATTCCCCAGGAGGGGGCTGTAACCCCTCCTACAAAGGAAGGGGCCTTGACCGCCTTTCCTTTACTTCCGGCGACCCGCCCTTAGACGGGACCGCCTCCCCACTGAGGGGCCAATGGCCACCTCTCCCGAGCGCTCCCATCCGTGTTGGGTGACGCCCACTCATAGGGATCTACCAATTAGTGCTCACCGATCATGACCTTACCGCCACAGGTCCGGATAGTTGACCGGCTATCCGGACCCCCCACAAAACTCCTACCTAAAGGTCATGATTTAACGATTTTAACCAAGCTAGGAAGTCTCCTATGAGTAACTCATTCCCCACCCTCGACAAATGCACACCATCCCCCAAATACATACTGTCATCATTAATACAACTATGCGAGATCGAATGCAATGTCTTGGAACGGAACAACCTACTCACTTTGTTATTCAATTTTTTAACGGAATGATTCAAAGCAGGGATCGAGATAGCCCCCCGCCACACTTTTCGTGGGATCATATGAGACCACGCAATTATGCACCCCGGAACTCTCCTTGCTAACCAACTTACCGTGGAAAGCATAGCCTCCAGGAGAAGTCGTCTACCGGTGGTGACCAAATCATTGCCCCCCAAATGCACTATGACTATGGACGGCGGTGACCTCATCCGCTCTAACAAACCCTCAAAAAACTTCTGAAACTGGTCAATACAGAGACCGCCCCTTCCGTAGAAGGACACTCTGTACCCGTATTCCCCAGGTACGTGAATCATGTCACCTGCTTTGAATACGTCTGCGGCCCGTCTCACGTATGAGTGGCCCACGACCCACACCTCCTTCCTCACAGCCGGTGACGTGCGACCGCTGGCCTGGTGTTGGGTCGACTGCACAGTCCGCCCTGCCGCGTAGGCTTGCGCAACTGAAAACAAACAAAAGACAAGAAGCGTGAGAACATGATTACAGCTTCACAACATGTGCAATCGCACGTACCTCTTATAACAATTGGAGGACCAGCGCCCCACACGTTTCACTTGTTCCACATTAAGACCCCTGGCTGTAGCTTCAGTGGCAGCCCCTATTCGAAAGGAATGGGTCCCAAATTCGCCCGGGTCCAAGCCCGCTGCGGCAATGGCCATTGCAAGCACCCGCTGAAACTGAAACCTCGTCAGCGGGGTGGCGTCTGCATGCCTCAACAATGTCCCCCCCCATGATGCCACCCTTCGTGCTAGGTAATCTTCTAAGCACCGTACCGGACACATGGATGACTCGGGGTTCCTGCGAATGATCGTGCAGTCCCCTCTCCCATCTTGGTCAGTCTTGGACCTGAGAAAGGAGACAATCATCGCATCACCCCTGATCTGAACATGTTCCCTGCACAAGCCCCCCGACACATCCTGTTTGTTCCTTGCAACTAGCTCACTAACTCTCATAGCCCCGTGAAACGCCAGCGTAAATGCAGTCCGGAACAAACAGGTCTCGAAAGGGGACGAGCATGTGTTAGGGAGTGTGGCCAGTAACTGGGACAACCTGTCTAGACCTATCGGTCGTCTTACGTCTACTCTGCGACCCTCTAGGCGTTGCCACCCACGCAGCGCTTTCTGTACTGTAAAAGACGCTGTTGGGTCCAGGATGCCATGGGCCCTGGCAGCAAAGGAAATGGCGGCACGATGCCTTTGGGCCGTAGCCACCGATTTCCCAGCCATACGTAAGGACATCAGAAAAAGTACTACCCACTCTTCCTGACCCCAAAGTCCCCCTCTCTCTGCCCCCAAAAAGGCTAAATAGGCCTGGAACGCCCCTTCATATGCCTTCCTTGTCCTGGGTGCTAGACTCTCTCCCACGAGGTGACGAAGTTCGGGGCACCGAGAGACCAGAGAGCTTCGGGGAAGGGTGCCGGCTCCGGGTCCGCTGAAGGGAGGAAACCCGAGAAAGCCTGCATGTGAAAACGAGACAGTGCATCAGCAGCCTGATTCATCACCCCTGGGACATGTTTTGCTCTGAATACCACGTTCAGTTGCATACACAGTAAGACAATTTCTTTGAGCAGCCTCAAAATCAATTTACAACGAGCTGCCTGACTATTGATGCATTCTACCACGGTCATATTGTCGGACCAGAACACAACAGAATGATCTCTGAACCCTTCTGGCCAGGTTCTCAGGGCCACCAGAATGGGAAATAGCTCAAGGAAAGCGATGTTACTCGTCAGCCCCTTCTCGTGCCACCATAGGGGCCACTTTTTTGCCGACCATTTTGTGCCGAAAATGGCGCCAAAACCTACGCTTCCTGCTGAATCTGTCCATAGCCCAAGCTCTTCGGAGGACACGGCTGGCTTGTTCCAGACGACTCGGCCATTGAAGTCCGCCAAGAAAGCTAACCAAATCCGCATGTCCTGGCGGACCTCAGCCGATAACCTTGTGCGATGATGACCCTCCTTTAGGCCAACCATCGCTTGGGCAATTGAGCGGGAAAAAGGGCGAGCCATTGGTATCACCCTCAAGGCAAAGTTCAACTTTCCCACTAATTGTTGCAACTGATGCAGTGTAACTTTGGATGCATTTAAACATACTTGGAGGGCTGCCCTGAATTTCGACACTTTACTAGCTGGTAAACGGAAGCACCCCTCCCTTGAGTCCAACTCGATCCCCAAAAATTCGAGGCAAGTCGTGGGACCCATAGTTTTACCCGGTGCCAATGGCACGCCAAGATGACCCATCAACACACAGAATTCAGCTAAGGCCTGGGCACATTCGAGATTACCGGCGGGGCCAAGGAACAAAAAATCGTCAAGGTAGTGCATTACATTTCGGAAACCCGTTCTCTTAGTGAACACCCATTGCAGGAAAGTACTGAATTGCTCAAAGTAGGCACATGATATAGAGCATCCCATTGGCATACACCTATCCATGTAAAATGACCCCTGGAACCCGAATCCCAGAAGACGCTGATCGTCTGGGTGTACCGGGAGCAACCGGAACGCTGACTCGATATCAGATTTCGCCATCAACGTCCCGTGCCCCAGGCGATTCAAGATGGCTACTGCCTCATCAAAAGATGCGTATCGCACCGAACAAACTTCTGGATCAATTGCGTCGTTCACCGAAAGACCATGTGGAGCAGACAGATTATGGATCAAACGAAACTCACCCGGGTCCTTCTTGGGGACCACCCCTAACGGAGAACAAACGAAATCCGGTACCGGGGGTACACTAAACGGGCCGGCGACCCGTCCCCGGCTAACCTCTTTCTGAATTTTCTCTTGAACTACAGATGTATGTTGTAAAACGGAAAGTTGATTTTTGCACATCCCTACACCCTGAAAGTCCCCTACCGGGATGCGGAAACCATGTGTAAAACCGTTCCGCAGCACCCCGGCAGAAGCACGATCCGGGTATTCGCTGAGCCAGGGAATCATTGCCAAGGTATCAATCGGGGTTGGTAGAGGCGCCCCTCGGCCTAGCTTAGACCTGTTTGGCGCCTCCCTTACCCCCATTCTCACTCGTTCTGGCTCTGCACGATGACTCAGGATGGGATGACCCACACGTACTACATTCGTGCTTGAATTTACACGATCCCGGAGGCCTGGTACATTTCCCCTTGTTGAAATTAAAACAGAAACCCTTTCTCCCTGTATTGCCTGCGGGCCTTGACTGGTCGTCGGTGCTCGTACTTTGTCTAAAGGGCGTCCCCACATTTTGGCGGGAGTAATCAACAACATTGCTCCCGACCAATGGCATTCTTAACATTCCCGATTCTTTCATTTTATCCCATGTTAAAGAATCGTAACAATCCCAAGTCAAACTCTTGTTATGTTCCTTTTCTTTCCTGAACAGATTGTCATAACAAAACCAATGGTTACCTTGATACGCTGTCGAGTAACCCATAATTCGTGATTGATAAACGGGAAACTCAGGAAGCAACTCGGGCCTACGTTCCCCCAAAATCGATGTGAAAATACCCCATGCATTGCCCCAGTTGCCAATGTTCTCATTTACCTTAAAGGCGGCCATTTTTGCGCGCCAAACACTCGGATGCATTAGGTCCTTCTGACTTTTCACATGCTCCACATCATAATGATCAACAAGCAAGGAAAAAATATTCACGTACTCCCCTGCCCAGATCTTTTCCTTTATAGCTAAAGGCACATGTTGTCCCAATCTCTCTCTACGAGAGGGTGCTGACTCGTCCCTTGCAATCGGCAATGGCCGCTTACCTGAACCGGACGCAGCTTCTGCCGCTTGCGGCTTGTCTATCCCCGCCAACGGTGCAGCCACTCTAGCTGCCTCTCTCTTCTCACGAAGCCCTTTTATCAGCGCCTGTGCCTCGGCAGCCGTGGCGCCATCACTACTATCCCCCAACCATGCTGCTAGCTGTGCTGCCAGCTCGGGGGGCATGTCTTCCTTGGATGTCGGGGTGACGACAACGGGGATTGGATTCCCCTCCATCGGTACTGGGGTCGGCGCCTCGAGCGGGGCAGAGGGAACCGGGACGTCCCCACCGGCTGGAACCCTTCTCGGCCTCTTAGGTCTCCCTCCAGCCGGCGCAGGGCCCGAACCCTCCTCCCCATCTCGCTCGGCCAACCGTTTCTTTATGTCGGACACCTCTTTGCAAAGGGCCCGCACCATCTGGTCGGTCGTCATTCTCTTTGCGCCTTTCTTGGGCATCTCTCCGAGGAAGTATCTAGAAGACAAAGAAAAAGATCAAAACACTCAAAATTGGCTCTTCGTTCCGTCCCGAGCTCACGTGTAGCGAGGAGGTGCAGCTTCGGAGCACAAGAACAAGAGGACGTCTTCTGGTCTTGCGTCTCTTTTTATCCGTCTTCAGGGCGGGCGAAAACCCGCCCCTGCCTGCCCCTAGGGCGGGGCTGGCTACGTCGGTGTCTAGGCCAGCCCACTCTAGGGCGGGAAAAAGCGCGCCCCGGCTACGCCGCTTCGGGCATACCAGCCGAGACGCGCTTCCCGCCCCAAAATGGCTTCCCGGGGGGATCGAGGCACTCCGCCATACGTTCGGGGGGACCGAGTGGTCGCCCCTTTCCAAAAGCTTCAATTTTGACCAATTTCAGGCACAGAAATGACTTTAAACACACTTATTTCAGTTGAAAAAGTAATAACTCACATCCAACCGTCATTGAAAGTCAAAAGATTAAATGTTAAAATGTTATCAATATTGACCATTTTTTCAACGTTCGTCTGGTCCGGGGTCATCGTTTTTCATCAGAAAATGGATTTTTTTGGACTCTACCAAAAATGATTCAAAATGTCATTTGGATCGGGCCTCATGTTGAATAACCACTTTTTAAACCCTCACAGTGACCAAAATTGCCATTTTTACAGAGTTGTGCTTACTCAAAATCTTCAATTTTGACCAATTTCAGGCACAGAAATGACTTTAAACACACTTATTTTAGTTGAAAAGGTAATAACTCACACCCAACCGTCATTTAAAGTGAAAAGATTAAATATTAAAATTTCATCAATATTGACAATTTTTTCAACGTTCGACTGGTCCGGGGTCATCGTTTTTCATCAGAAAATGGATTTTTTGGACTCGACCAAAAATGATTCAAAATGCCATTTGGATCGGGCCTCATGTTGAATAACCACTTTTTAAACCCTCACAGTGACCAAAATTGCCATTTTTACAGAGTTTTGCTTACTCAAAATCTTCAATTTTGACCAATTTCAGGCACAGAAATGACTTTAACCCTTTCGATGCTGATGACGAGCTCAGCTCGTCATCACCCACGGGTGTCGTGTGCTGATGATGAGCTGAGCTCGTCATAAATGCAGCAAAAGAGCAATTTGCAGCACAGCGCAAAAATCCCCGCAGCAGCCATGTGGTTAAACAGACTTATTTTAGTTGAAAAAGTAATAACTCACATCCAACCGTCATTTAAAGTCAAAAGAATAAATGTTAAAATTTCATCAATATTGACCATTTTTTCAACGTTCGACTGGTCCGGGGTCATTGTTTTACATCAGAAAATGGATTTTTTGGACTCTATCAAAAATGATTCAAAATGTCATTTGGATCGGGCCTCATGTTGAATAACCACTTTTTAAACCCTCACAGTGACCAAAATTGCCATTTTTACAGAGTTTTGCTTACTCAAAATCTTCAATTTTGACCAATTTCAGGCACAGAAATGACTTTAAACACACTTATTTTAGTTGAAAAAGTAATAACTCACATCCAACCGTCATTTAAAGTCAAAAGATTAAATGTTAAAATGTTATCAATATTGACCATTTTTTCAACGTTCGTCTGGTCCGGGGTCATCGTTTTTCATCAGAAAATGGATTTTTTGGACTCTACCAAAAATGATTCAAAATGTCATTTGGATCGGGCCTCATGTTGAATAACCACTTTTTAAACCCTCACAGTGACCAAAATTGCCATTTTTACAGAGTTTTGCTTACTCAAAATCTTCAATTTTGACCAATTTCAGGCACAGAAATGACTTTAAACACACTTATTTTAGTTGAAAAAGTAATAACTCACATCCAACCGTCATTTAAAGTCAAAAGATTAAATGTTAAAATTTCATCAATATTGACCATTTTTTCAACGTTCGACTGGTCCGGGGTCATCGTTTTTCATCAGAAAATGGATTTTTTGGACTCGACCAAAAATGATTCAAAATGTCATTTGGATCGGGCCTCATGTTGAATAACCACTTTTTAAACCCTCACAGTGACCAAAATTGCCATTTTTACAGAGTTTTGCTTACTCAAAATCTTCAATTTTGACCAATTTCAGGCACAGAAATGGCTTTAACCCTTTCGATGCTGATGACGAGCTCAGCTCGTCATCACCCACGGGTGTCGTGTGCTGATGATGAGCTGAGCTCGTCATAAATGCAGCAAAAGAGCAATTTGCAGCACAGCGCAAAAATCCCCGCAGCAGCCATGTGGTTAAACACACTTATTTTAGTTGAAAAAGTAATAACTCACATCCAACCATCAATTAAAGTCAAAAGAATAAATGTTAAAATTTCATCAATATTGACCATTTTTTCAACGTTCGACTGGTCCGGGGTCATTGTTTTTCATCAGAAAATGGATTTTTTGGACTCTATCAAAAATGATTCAAAATGTCATTTGGATCGGGCCTCATGTTGAATAACCACTTTTTAAACCCTCACAGTGACCAAAATTGCCATTTTTACAGAGTTGTGCTTACTCAAAATCTTCAATTTTGACCAATTTCAGGCACAGAAATGACTTTAAACACACTTATTTTAGTTGAAAAGGTAATAACTCACATCCAACCGTCATTTAAAGTGAAAAGATTAAATATTAAAATTTCATCAATATTGACCATTTTTTCAACGTTCGACTGGTCCGGGGTCATCGTTTTTCATCAGAAAATTGATTTTTTGGACTCTACCAAAAATGATTCAAAATGTCATTTGGATCGGGCCTCATGTTGAATAACCACTTTTTAAACCCTCACAGTGACCAAAATTGCCATTTTTACAGAGTTTTGCTTACTCAAAATCTTCAATTTTGACCAATTTCAGGCACAGAAATGACTTTAAACACACTTATTTTAGTTGAAAAAGTAATAACTCACATCCAACCGTCATTTAAAGTCAAAAGAATAAATGTTAAAATTTCATCAATATTGACCATTTTTTCAACGTTCGACTGGTCCGGGGTCATTGTTTTTCATCAGAAAATGGATTTTTTGGACTCTATCAAAAATGATTCAAAATGTCATTTGGATCGGGCCTCATGTTGAATAACCACTTTTTAAACCCTCACAGTGACCAAAATTGCCATTTTTACAGAGTTTTGCTTACTCAAAATCTTCAATTTTGACCAATTTCAGGCACAGAAATGACTTTAAACACACTTATTTTAGTTGAAAAAGTAATAACTCACATCCAACCGTCATTTAAAGTCAAAAGATTAAATGTTAAAATTTCATCAATATTGACCATTTTTTCAACGTTCGACTGGTCCGGGGTCATCGTTTTTCATCAGAAAATGGATTTTTTGGACTCGACCAAAAATGATTCAAAATGTCATTTGGATCGGGCCTCATGTTGAATAACCACTTTTTAAACCCTCACAGTGACCAAAATTGCCATTTTTACAGAGTTTTGCTTACTCAAAATCTTCAATTTTGACCAATTTCAGGCACAGAAATGACTTTAACCCTTTCGATGCTGATGACGAGCTCAGCTCGTCATCACCCACGGGTGTCGTGTGCTGATGAGGAGCTGAGCTCGTCATAAATGCAGCAAAAGAGCAATTTGCAGCACAGCGCAAAAATCCCCGCAGCAGCCATGTGGTTAAACACACTTATTTTAGTTGAAAAAGTAATAACTCACATCCAACCGTCAATTAAAGTCAAAAGAATAAATGTTAAAATTTCATCAATATTGACCATTTTTTCAACGTTCGACTGGTCCGGGGTCATTGTTTTTCATCAGAAAATGGATTTTTTGGACTCTATCAAAAATGATTCAAAATGTCATTTGGATCGGGCCTCATGTTGAATAACCACTTTTTAAACCCTCACAGTGACCAAAATTGCCATTTTTACAGAGTTTTGCTTACTCAAAATCTTCAATTTTGACCAATTTCAGGCACAGAAATGACTTTAAACACACTTATTTTAGTTGAAAAAGTAATAACTCACATCCAACCGTCATTTAAAGTCAAAAGATTAAATGTTAAAATTTCATCAATATTGACCATTTTTTGAACGTTCGACTGGTCCGGGGTCATCGTTTTTCATCAGAAAATGGATTTTTTGGACTCTACCAAAAATGATTCAAAATGTCATTTGGATCGGGCCTCATGTTGAATAACCACTTTTTAAACCCTCACAGTGACCAAAATTGCAATTTTTACAGAGTTGTGCTTACTCAAAATCTTCAATTTTGACCAATTTCAGGCACAGAAATGACTTTAAACACACTTATTTTAGTTGAAAAGGTAATAACTCACATCCAACCGTCATTTAAAGTGAAAAGATTAAATATTAAAATTTCATCAATATTGACCATTTTTTCAACGTTCGACTGGTCCGGGGTCATCGTTTTTCATCAGAAAATTGATTTTTTGGACTCTACCAAAAATGATTCAAAATGTCATTTGGATCGGGCCTCATGTTGAATAACCACTTTTTAAACCCTCACAGTGACCAAAATTGCCATTTTTACAGAGTTTTGCTTACTCAAAATCTTCAATTTTGACCAATTTCAGGCACAGAAATGACTTTAAACACACTTATTTTAGTTGAAAAAGTAATAACTCACATCCAACCGTCATTTAAAGTCAATAGATTAAATGTTAAAATTTCATCAATATTGACCATTTTTTCAACGTTCGACTGGTCCGGGGTCATCGTTTTTCATCAGAAAATTGATTTTTTGGACTCTAACAAAAATGATTCAAAATGTCATTTGGATCGGGCCTCATGTTGAATAACCACTTTTTAAACCCTCACAGTGACCAAAATTGCCATTTTTACAGAGTTTTGCTTACTCAAAATCTTCAATTTTGACCAATTTCAGGCACAGAAATGACTTTAAACACACTTATTTTAGTTGAAAAAGTAATAACTCACATCCAACCGTCATTTAAAGTCAAAAGATTAAATGTTAAAATTTCATCAATATTGACCATTTTTTCAACGTTCGACTGGTCCGGGGTCATCGTTTTTCATCAGAAAATGGATTTTTTGGACTCGACCAAAAATGATTCAAAATGTCATTTGGATCGGGCCTCATGTTGAATAACCACTTTTTAAACCCTCACAGTGACCAAAATTGCCATTTTTACCGAGTTTTGCTTACTCAAAAGCTTCAATTTTGACCAATTTCAGGCCCAGAAATGACTTTAAACACACTTATTTTAGTTGAAAAAGTAATAACTCACATCCAACCGTCATTTAAAGTCAAAAGATTAAATGTTAAAATTTCATCAATATTGACCATTTTTTCAACGTTCGACTGGTCCGGGGTCATCGTTTTTCATCAGAAAATGGATTTTTTGGACTCTACCAAAAATTATTCAAAATGTCATTTGGATCGGGCCTCATGTTGAATAACCACTTTTTAAACCCTCACAGTGACCAAAATTGCCATTTTTACAGAGTTTTGCTTACTCAAAATCTTCAATTTTGACCAATTTCAGGCACAGAAATGACTTTAAACACACTTATTTTAGTTGAAAAAGTAATAACTCACATCCAACCGTCATTTAAAGTCAAAAGATTAAATGTAAAAATTTCATCAATATTGACCATTTTTTCAACGTTTGACTGGTCCGGGGTCATCGTGTTTCATCAGAAAATGGATTTTTTGGACTCTACCAAAAATGATTCAAAATGTCATTTGGATCGGGCCTCATGTTGAATAACCACTTTTTAAACCCTCACAGTGACCAAAATTGCCATTTTAACAGAGTTTTGCTTACTCAAAAGCTTCAATTTTGACCAATTTCAGGCACAGAAATGACTTTAAACACACTTATTTCAGTTGAAAAAGTAATAACTCACATCCAACCGTCATTGAAAGTCAAAAGATTAAATGTTAAAATGTTATCAATATTGACCATTTTTTCAACGTTCGTCTGGTCCGGGGTCATCGTTTTTCATCAGAAAATGGATTTTTTGGACTCTACCAAAAATGATTCAAAATGTCATTTGGATCGGGCCTCATGTTGAATAACCACTTTTTAAACCCTCACAGTGACCAAAATTGCCATTTTTACAGAGTTGTGCTTACTCAAAATCTTCAATTTTGACCAATTTCAGGCACAGAAATGACTTTAAACACACTTATTTTAGTTGAAAAGGTAATAACTCACACCCAACCGTCATTTAAAGTGAAAAGATTAAATATTAAAATTTCATCAATATTGACCATTTTTTCAACGTTCGACTGGTCCGGGGTCATCGTTTTTCATCAGAAAATGGATTTTTTGGACTCGACCAAAAATGATTCAAAATGCCATTTGGATCGGGCCTCATGTTGAATAACCACTTTTTAAACCCTCACAGTGACCAAAATTGCCATTTTTACAGAGTTTTGCTTACTCAAAATCTTCAATTTTGACCAATTTCAGGCACAGAAATGACTTTAACCCTTTCGATGCTGATGACGAGCTCAGCTCGTCATCACCCACGGGTGTCGTGTGCTGATGATGAGCTGAGCTCGTCATAAATGCAGCAAAAGAGCAATTTGCAGCACAGCGCAAAAATCCCCGCAGCAGCCATGTGGTTAAACACACTTATTTTAGTTGAAAAAGTAATAACTCACATCCAACCGTCATTTAAAGTCAAAAGAATAAATGTTAAAATTTCATCAATATTGACCATTTTTTCAACGTTCGACTGGTCCGGGGTCATTGTTTTTCATCAGAAAATGGATTTTTTGGACTCTATCAAAAATGATTCAAAATGTCATTTGGATCGGGCCTCATGTTGAATAACCACTTTTTAAACCCTCTAAGTGACCAAAATTGCCATTTTTACAGAGTTTTGCTTACTCAAAATCTTCAATTTTGACCAATTTCAGGCACAGAAATGACTTTAAACACACTTATTTTAGTTGAAAAAGTAATAACTCACATCCAACCGTCATTTAAAGTCAAAAGATTAAATGTTAAAATTTCATCAATATTGACAATTTTTTCAACGTTCGACTGGTCCGGGGTCATCGTTTTTCATCAGAAAATGGATTTTTTGGACTCGACCAAAAATGATTCAAAATGTCATTTGGATCGGGCCTCATGTTGAATAACCACTTTTTAAACCCTCACAGTGACCAAAATTGCCATTTTTACAGAGTTTTGCTTACTCAAAATCTTCAATTTTGACCAATTTCAGGCACAGAAATGACTTTAACCCTTTCGATGCTGATGACGAGCTCAGCTCGTCATCACCCACGGGTGTCGTGTGCTGATGATGAGCTGAGCTCGTCATAAATGCAGCAAAAGAGCAATTTGCAGCACAGCGCAAAAATCCCCGCAGCAGCCATGTGGTTAAACACACTTATTTTAGTTGAAAAAGTAATAACTCACATCCAACCGTCAATTAAAGTCAAAAGAATAAATGTTAAAATTTCATCAATATTGACCATTTTTTCAACGTTCGACTGGTCCGGGGTCATTGTTTTTCATCAGAAAATGGATTTTTTGGACTCTATCAAAAATGATTCAAAATGTCATTTGGATCGGGCCTCATGTTGAATAACCACTTTTTAAACCCTCACAGTGACCAAAATTGCCATTTTTACAGAGTTTTGCTTACTCAAAATCTTCAATTTTGACCAATTTCAGGCACAGAAATGACTTTAAACACACTTATTTTAGTTGAAAAAGTAATAACTCACATCCAACCGTCATTTAAAGTCAAAAGATTAAATGTTAAAATTTCATCAATATTGACCATTTTTTGAACGTTCGACTGGTCCGGGGTCATCGTTTTTCATCAGAAAATGGATTTTTTGGACTCTACCAAAAATGATTCAAAATGTCATTTGGATCGGGCCTCATGTTGAATAACCACTTTTTAAACCCTCACAGTGACCAAAATTGCCATTTTTACAGAGTTGTGCTTACTCAAAATCTTCAATTTTGACCAATTTCAGGCACAGAAATGACTTTAAACACACTTATTTTAGTTGAAAAGGTAATAACTCACATCCAACCGTCATTTAAAGTGAAAAGATTAAATATTAAAATTTCATCAATATTGACCATTTTTTCAACGTTCGACTGGTTCTGGGTCATCGTTTTTCATCAGAAAATTGATTTTTTGGACTCTACAAAAAATGATTCAAAATGTCATTTGGATCGGGCCTCATGTTGAATAACCACTTTTTAAACCCTCACAGTGACCAAAATTGCCATTTTTACAGAGTTTTGCTTACTCAAAATCTTCAATTTTGACCAATTTCAGGCACAGAAATGACTTTAAACACACTTATTTTAGTTGAAAAAGTAATAACTCACATCCAACCGTCATTTAAAGTCAAAAGATTAAATGTTAAAATTTCATCAATATTGACCATTTTTTCAACGTTCGACTGGTCCGGGGTCATCGTTTTTCATCAGAAAATGGATTTTTTGGACTCGACCAAAAATGATTCAAAATGTCATTTGGATCGGGCCTCATGTTGAATAACCACTTTTTAAATCCTCACAGTGACCAAAATTGCCATTTTTACCGAGTTTTGCTTACTCAAAAGCTTCAATTTTGACCAATTTCAGGCACAGAAATGACTTTAAACACACTTATTTTAGTTGAAAAAGTAATAACTCACATCCAACCGTCATTTAAAGTCAAAAGATTAAATGTTAAAATTTCATCAATATTGACCATTTTTTCAACGGTCGACTGGTCCGGGGTCATCGTTTTTCATCAGAAAATGGATTTTTTGGACTCTACCAAAAATTATTCAAAATGTCATTTGGATCGGGCCTCATGTTGAATAACCACTTTTTAAACCCTCACAGTGACCAAAATTGCCATTTTTACAGAGTTTTGCTTACTCAAAATCTTCAATTATGACCAATTTCAGGCACAGAAATGACTTTAAACACACTTATTTTAGTTGAAAAAGTAATAACTCACATCCAACCGTCATTTAAAGTCAAAAGATTAAATGTAAAAATTTCATCAATATTGACCATTTTTTCAACGTTTGACTGGTCCGGGGTCATCGTGTTTCATCAGAAAATGGATTTTTTGGACTCTACCAAAAATGATTCAAAATGTCATTTGGATCGGGCCTCATGTTGAATAACCACTTTTTAAACCCTCACAGTGACCAAAATTGCCATTTTTACAGAGTTTTGCTTACTCAAAAGCTTCAATTTTGACCAATTTCAGGCACAGAAATGACTTTAAACACACTTATTTCAGTTGAAAAAGTAATAACTCACATCCAACCGTCATTGAAAGTCAAAAGATTAAATGTTAAAATGTTATCAATATTGACCATTTTTTCAACGTTCGTCTGGTCCGGGGTCATCGTTTTTCATCAGAAAATGGATTTTTTGGACTCTACCAAAAATGATTCAAAATGTCATTTGGATCGGGCCTCATGTTGAATAACTACTTTTTAAACCCTCACAGTGACCAAAATTGCCATTTTTACAGAGTTGTGCTTACTCAAAATCTTCAATTTTGACCAATTTCAGGCACAGAAATGACTTTAAACACACTTATTTTAGTTGAAAAGGTAATAACTCACACCCAACCGTCATTTAAAGTGAAAAGATTAAATATTAAAATTTCATCAATATTGACCATTTTTTCAACGTTCGACTGGTCCGGGGTCATCGTTTTTCATCAGAAAATGGATTTTTTGGACTCGACCAAAAATGATTCAAAATGCCATTTGGATCGGGCCTCATGTTGAATAACCACTTTTTAAACCCTCACAGTGACCAAAATTGCCATTTTTACAGAGTTTTGCTTACTCAAAATCTTCAATTTTGACCAATTTCAGGCACAGAAATGACTTTAACCCTTTCGATGCTGATGACGAGCTCAGCTCGTCATCACCCACGGGTGTCGTGTGCTGATGATGAGCTGAGCTCGTCATAAATGCAGCAAAAGAGCAATTTGCAGCACAGCGCAAAAATCCCCGCAGCAGCCATGTGGTTAAACACACTTATTTTAGTTGAAAAAGTAATAACTCACATCCAACCGTCATTTAAAGTCAAAAGAATAAATGTTAAAATTTCATCAATATTGACCATTTTTTCAACGTTCGACTGGTCCGGGGTCATTGTTTTTCATCAGAAAATGGATTTTTTGGACTCTATCAAAAATGATTCAAAATGTCATTTGGATCGGGCCTCATGTTGAATAACCACTTTTTAAACCCTCACAGTGACCAAAATTGCCATTTTTACAGAGTTTTGCTTACTCAAAATCTTCAATTTTGACCAATTTCAGGCACAGAAATGACTTTAAACACACTTATTTTAGTTGAAAAAGTAATAACTCACATCCAACCGTCATTTAAAGTCAAAAGATTAAATGTTAAAATGTTATCAATATTGACCATTTTTTCAACGTTCGTCTGGTCCGGGGTCATCGTTTTTCATCAGAAAATGGATTTTTTGGACTCTACCAAAAATGATTCAAAATGTCATTTGGATCGGGCCTCATGTTGAATAACCACTTTTTAAACCCTCACAGTGACCAAAATTGCCATTTTTACAGAGTTTTGCTTACTCAAAATCTTCAATTTTGACCAATTTCAGGCACAGAAATGACTTTAAACACACTTATTTTAGTTGAAAAAGTAATAACTCACATCCAACCGTCATTTAAAGTCAAAAGATTAAATGTTAAAATTTCATCAATATTGACCATTTTTTCAACGTTCGACTGGTCCGGGGTCATCGTTTTTCATCAGAAAATGGATTTTTTGGACTCGACCAAAAATGATTCAAAATGTCATTTGGATCGGGCCTCATGTTGAATAACCACTTTTTAAACCCTCACAGTGACCAAAATTGCCATTTTTACAGAGTTTTGCTTACTCAAAATCTTCAATTTTGACCAATTTCAGGCACAGAAATGACTTTAAACACACTTATTTTAGTTGAAAAAGTAATAACTCACATCCAACCGTCATTTAAAGTCAAAAGATTAAATGTAAAAATTTCATCAATATTGACCATTTTTTCAACGTTTGACTGGTCCGGGGTCATCGTGTTTCATCAGAAAATGGATTTTTTGGACTCTACCAAAAATGATTCAAAATGTCATTTGGATCGGGCCTCATGTTGAATAACCACTTTTTAAACCCTCACAGTGACCAAAATTGCCATTTTTACAGAGTTTTGCTTACTCAAAAGCTTCAATTTTGACCAATTTCAGGCACAGAAATGACTTTAAACACACTTATTTCAGTTGAAAAAGTAATAACTACCATCCAACCGTCATTGAAAGTCAAAAGATTAAATGTTAAAATGTTATCAATATTGACCATTTTTTCAACGTTCGTCTGGTCCGGGGTCATCGTTTTTCATCAGAAAATGGATTTTTTGGACTCTACCAAAAATGATTCAAAATGTCATTTGGATCGGGCCTCATGTTGAATAACCACTTTTTAAACCCTCACAGTGACCAAAATTGCCATTTTTACAGAGTTGTGCTTACTCAAAATCTTCAATTTTGACCAATTTCAGGCACAGAAATGACTTTAAACACACTTATTTTAGTTGAAAAGGTAATAACTCACAACCAACCGTCATTTAAAGTGAAAAGATTAAATATTAAAATTTCATCAATATTGACCATTTTTTCAACGTTCGACTGGTCCGGGGTCATCGTTTTTCATCAGAAAATGGATTTTTTGGACTCGACCAAAAATGATTCAAAATGTCATTTGGATCGGGCCTCATGTTGAATAACCACTTTTTAAACCCTCACAGTGACCAAAATTGCCATTTTTACAGAGTTTTGCTTACTCAAAATCTTCAATTTTGACCAATTTCAGGCACAGAAATGACTTTAACCCTTTCGATGCTGATGACGAGCTCAGCTCGTCATCACCCACGGGTGTCGTGTGCTGATGATGAGCTGAGCTCGTCATAAATGCAGCAAAAGAGCAATTTGCAGCACAGCGCAAAAATCCCCGCAGCAGCCATGTGGTTAAACACACTTATTTTAGTTGAAAAAGTAATAACTCACATCCAACCGTCAATTAAAGTCAAAAGAATAAATGTTAAAATTTCATCAATATTAACCATTTTTTCAACGTTCGACTGGTCCGGGGTCATTGTTTTTCATCAGAAAATGGATTTTTTGGACTCTATCAAAAATGATTCAAAATGTCATTTAGATCGGGCCTCATGTTGAATAACCACTTTTTAAACCCTCACAGTGACCAAAATTGCCATTTTTACAGAGTTTTGCTTACTCAAAATCTTCAATTTTGACCAATTTCAGGCACAGAAATGACTTTAAACACACTTATTTTAGTTGAAAAAGTAATAACTAACATCCAACCGTCATTGAAAGTCAAAATATTAAATGTTAAAATTTCATCAATATTGACCATTTTTTCAACGTTCGACTGGTCCGGGGTCATCGTTTTTCATCAGAAAATGGATTTTTTGGACTCGACCAAAAATGATTCAACATGTCATTTGGATCGGGCCTCATGTTGAATAACCACTTTTTAAACCCTCACAGTGACCAAAACTGCCATTTTTACAGAGTTTTGCTTACTCAAAATCTTCAATTTTGACCAATTTCAGGCACAGAAATGACTTTAAACACACTTATTTTAGTTAAAAAAGTAATAACTCACATCCAACCGTCATTTAAACTCAAAAGATTAAATGTTAAAATGTCATCAATATTGACCATTTTTTCAACGTTCGACTGGTCCGGGGTCATCGTTTTTCATCAGAAAATTGATTTTTTGGACTCTACCAAAAATGATTCAAAATGTCATTTGGATCAGGCCTCATGTTGAATAACCACTTTTTAAACCCTCACAGTGACCAAAACTGCCATTTTTACAGAGTTTTGCTTACTCAAAATCTTCAATTTTGACTAATTTCAGGCACAGAAATGACTTTAAACACACTTATTTTAGTTGAAAAGGTAATAACTCACACCCAACCGTCATTTAAAGTGAAAAGATTAAATATTAAAATTTCATCAATATTGACCATTTTTTCAACGTTCGACTGGTCCGGGGTCATCGTTTTTCATCAGAAAATGGATTTTTTGGACTCGACCAAAAATGATTCAAAATGCCATTTGGATCGGGCCTCATGTTGAATAACCACTTTTTAAACCCTCACAGTGACCAAAATTGCCATTTTTACAGAGTTTTGCTTACTCAAAATCTTCAATTTTGACCAATTTCAGGCACAGAAATGACTTTAACCCTTTCGATGCTGATGACGAGCTCAGCTCGTCATCACCCACGGGTGTCGTGTGCTGATGATGAGCTGAGCTCGTCATAAATGCAGCAAAAGAGCAATTTGCAGCACAGCGCAAAAATCCCCGCAGCAGCCATGTGGTTAAACACACTTATTTTAGTTGAAAAAGTAATAACTCACATCCAACCGTCATTTAAAGTCAAAAGAATAAATGTTAAAATTTCATCAATATTGACCATTTTTTCAACGTTCGACTGGTCCGGGGTCATTGTTTTTCATCAGAAAATGGATTTTTTGGACTCTATCAAAAATGATTCAAAATGTCATTTGGATCGGGCCTCATGTTGAATAACCACTTTTTAAACCCTCACAGTGACCAAAATTGCCATTTTTACAGAGTTTTGCTTACTCAAAATCTTCAATTTTGACCAATTTCAGGCACAGAAATGACTTTAAACACACTTATTTTAGTTGAAAAAGTAATAACTCACATCCAACCGTCATTTAAAGTCAAAAGATTAAATGTTAAAATGTTATCAATATTGACCATTTTTTCAACGTTCGTCTGGTCCGGGGTCATCGTTTTTCATCAGAAAATGGATTTTTTGGACTCTACCAAAAATGATGCAAAATGTCATTTGGATCGGGCCTCATGTTGAATAACCACTTTTTAAACCCTCACAGTGACCAAAATTGCCATTTTTACAGAGTTTTGCTTACTCAAAATCTTCAATTTTGACCAATTTCAGGCACAGAAATGACTTTAAACACACTTATTTTAGTTGAAAAAGTAATAACTCACATCCAACCGTCATTTAAAGTCAAAAGATTAAATGTTAAAATTTCATCAATATTGACCATTTTTTCAACGTTCGACTGGTCCGGGGTCATCGTTTTTCATCAGAAAATGGATTTTTTGGACTCGACCAAAAATGATTCAAAATGTCATTTGGATCGGGCCTCATGTTGAATAACCACTTTTTAAACCCTCACAGTGACCAAAATTGCCATTTTTACAGAGTTTTGCTTACTCAAAATCTTCAATTTTGACCAATTTCAGGCACAGAAATGACTTTAAGCCTTTCGATGCTGATGACGAGCTCAGCTCGTCATCACCCACGGGTGTCGTGTGCTGATGATGAGCTGAGCTCGTCATAAATGCAGCAAAAGAGCAATTTGCAGCACAGCGCAAAAATCCCCGCAGCAGCCATGTGGTTAAACACACTTATTTTAGTTGAAAAAGTAATAACTCACATCCAACCGTCAATTAAAGTCAAAAGAATAAATGTTAAAATTTCATCAATATTGACCATTTTTTCAACGTTCGACTGGTCCGGGGTCATTGTTTTTCATCAGAAAATGGATTTTTTGGACTCTATCAAAAATGATTCAAAATGTCATTTGGATCGGGCCTCATGTTGAATAACCACTTTTTAAACCCTCACAGTGACCAAAATTGCCATTTTTACAGAGTTTTGCTTACTCAAAATCTTCAATTTTGACCAATTTCAGGCACAGAAATGACTTTAAACACACTTATTTTAGTTGAAAAAGTAATAACTAACATCCAACCGTCATTTAAAGTCAAAAGATTAAATGTTAAAATTTCATCAATATTGACCATTTTTTGAACGTTCGACTGGTCCGGGGTCATCATTTTTCATCAGAAAATGGATTTTTTGGACTCTACCAAAAATGATTCAAAATGTCATTTGGATCGGGCCTCATGTTGAATAACCACTTTTTAAACCCTCACAGTGACCAAAATTGCCATTTTTACAGAGTTGTGCTTACTCAAAATCTTCAATTTTGACCAATTTCAGGCACAGAAATGACTTTAAACACACTTATTTTAGTTGAAAAGGTAATAACTCACATCCAACCGTCATTTAAAGTGAAAAGATTAAATATTAAAATTTCATCAATATTGACCATTTTTTCAACGTTCGACTGGTCCGGGGTCATCGTTTTTCATCAGAAAATTGATTTTGTGGACTCTACCAAAAATGATTCAAAATGTCATTTGGATCGGGCCTCATGTTGAATAACCACTTTTTAAACCCTCACAGTGACCAAAATTGCCATTTTTACAGAGTTTTGCTTACTCAAAATCTTCAATTTTGACCAATTTCAGGCACAGAAATGACTTTAAACACACTTATTTTAGTTGAAAAAGTAATAACTCACATCCAACCGTCATTTAAAGTCAAAAGATTAAATGTTAAAATTTCATCAATATTGACCATTTTTTCAACGTTCGACTGGTCCGGGGTCATCGTTTTTCATCAGAAAATGGATTTTTTGGACTCGACCAAAAATGATTCAAAATGTCATTTGGATCGGGCCTCATGTTGAATAACCACTTTTTAAACCCTCACAGTGACCAAAATTGCCATTTTTACAGAGTTTTGCTTACTCAAAATCTTCAATTTTGACCAATTTCAGGCACAGAAATGACTTTAAACACACTTATTTTAGTTGAAAAAGTAATAACTCACATCCAACCGTCATTTAAAGTGAAAAGATTAAATATTAAAATTTCATCAATATTGACCATTTTTTCAACGTTCAACTGGTCCGGGGTCATCGTTTTTCATCAAAAAATTGATTTTTTGGACTCTACCAAAAATGATTCAAAATGTCATTTGGATCGGGCCTCATGTTGAATAACCACTTTTTAAACCCTCACAGTGACCAAAATTGCAATTTTTACAGAGTTTTGCTTACTCAAAATCTTCAATTTTGACCAATTTCAGGCACAGAAATGACTTTAAACACACTTATTTTAGTTGAAAAAGTAATAACTCACATCCAACCGTCATTTAAAGTCAAAAGATTAAATGTTAAAATTTCATCAATATTGACCATTTTTTCAACGTTCGACTGGTCCGGGGTCATCGTTTTTCATCAGAAAATGGATTTTTTGGACTCGACCAAAAATGATTCAAAATGTCATTTGGATCGGGCCTCATGTTGAATAACCACTTTTTAAACCCTCACAGTGACCAAAATTGCCATTTTTACAGAGTTTTGCTTACTCAAAATTTTCAATTTTGACCAATTTCAGGCACAGAAATGACTTTAAACACACTTATTTTAGTTGAAAAAGTAATAACTCACATCCAACCGTCATTTAAAGTCAAAAGATTAAATGTTAAAATTTCATCAATATTGACCATTTTTTCAACGTTCGACTGGTCCGGGGTCATGGTGTTTCATCAGAAAATGGATTTTTTGGACTCTACCAAAAATGATTCAAAATGTCATTTGGATCGGGCCTCATGTTGAATAACCACTTTTTAAACCCTCACAGTGACCAAAATTGCCATTTTTACTGAGTTTTGCTTACTCAAAAGCTTCAATTTTGACCAATTTCAGGCACAGAAATGACTTTAAACACACTTATTTTAGTTGAAAAAGTAATAACTCACATCCAACCGTCATTTAAAGTCAAAAGATTAAATGTTAAAATGTTATCAATATTGACCATTTTTTCAACGTTCGTCTGGTCCGGGGTCATCGTTTTTCATCAGAAAATGGATTTTTTGGACTCTACCAAAAATGATTCAAAATGTCATTTGGATCGGGCCTCATGTTGAATAACCACTTTTTAAACCCTCACAGTGACCAAAATTGCCATTTTTACAGAGTTTTGCTTACTCAAAATCTTCAATTTTGACCAATTTCAGGCACAGAAATGACTTTAAACACACTTATTTTAGTTGAAAAAGTAATAACTCACATCCAACCGTCATTTAAAGTCAAAAGATTAAATGTTAAAATTTCATCAATATTGACCATTTTTTCAACGTTCGACTGGTCCGGGGTCATCGTTTTTCATCAGAAAATGGATTTTTTGGACTCGACCAAAAATGATTCAAAATGTCATTTGGATCGGGCCTCATGTTGAATAACCACTTTTTAAACCCTCACAGTGACCAAAATTGCCATTTTTACAGAGTTTTGCTTACTCAAAATCTTCAATTTTGACCAATTTCAGGCACAGAAATGACTTTAAACACACTTATTTTAGTTGAAAAAGTAATAACTCACATCCAACCGTCATTTAAAGTCAAAAGATTAAATGTAAAAATTTCATCAATATTGACCATTTTTTCAACGTTTGACTGGTCCGGGGTCATCGTGTTTCATCAGAAAATGGATTTTTTGGACTCTACCAAAAATGATTCAAAATGTCATTTGGATCGGGCCTCATGTTGAATAACCACTTTTTAAACCCTCACAGTGACCAAAATTGCCATTTTTACAGAGTTTTGCTTACTCAAAAGCTTCAATTTTGACCAATTTCAGGCACAGAAATGACTTTAAACACACTTATTTCAGTTGAAAAAGTAATAACTACCATCCAACCGTCATTGAAAGTCAAAAGATTAAATGTTAAAATGTTATCAATATTGACCATTTTTTCAACGTTCGTCTGGTCCGGGGTCATCGTTTTTCATCAGAAAATGGATTTTTTGGACTCTACCAAAAATGATTCAAAATGTCATTTGGATCGGGCCTCATGTTGAATAACCACTTTTTAAACCCTCACAGTGACCAAAATTGCCATTTTTACAGAGTTGTGCTTACTCAAAATCTTCAATTTTGACCAATTTCAGGCACAGAAATGACTTTAAACACACTTATTTTAGTTGAAAAGGTAATAACTCACAACCAACCGTCATTTAAAGTGAAAAGATTAAATATTAAAATTTCATCAATATTGACCATTTTTTCAACGTTCGACTGGTCCGGGGTCATCGTTTTTCATCAGAAAATGGATTTTTTGGACTCGACCAAAAATGATTCAAAATGTCATTTGGATCGGGCCTCATGTTGAATAACCACTTTTTAAACCCTCACAGTGACCAAAATTGCCATTTTTACAGAGTTTTGCTTACTCAAAATCTTCAATTTTGACCAATTTCAGGCACAGAAATGACTTTAACCCTTTCGATGCTGATGACGAGCTCAGCTCGTCATCACCCACGGGTGTCGTGTGCTGATGATGAGCTGAGCTCGTCATAAATGCAGCAAAAGAGCAATTTGCAGCACAGCGCAAAAATCCCCGCAGCAGCCATGTGGTTAAACACACTTATTTTAGTTGAAAAAGTAATAACTCACATCCAACCGTCAATTAAAGTCAAAAGAATAAATGTTAAAATTTCATCAATATTAACCATTTTTTCAACGTTCGACTGGTCCGGGGTCATTGTTTTTCATCAGAAAATGGATTTTTTGGACTCTATCAAAAATGATTCAAAATGTCATTTAGATCGGGCCTCATGTTGAATAACCACTTTTTAAACCCTCACAGTGACCAAAATTGCCATTTTTACAGAGTTTTGCTTACTCAAAATCTTCAATTTTGACCAATTTCAGGCACAGAAATGACTTTAAACACACTTATTTTAGTTGAAAAAGTAATAACTAACATCCAACCGTCATTGAAAGTCAAAATATTAAATGTTAAAATTTCATCAATATTGACCATTTTTTCAACGTTCGACTGGTCCGGGGTCATCGTTTTTCATCAGAAAATGGATTTTTTGGACTCGACCAAAAATGATTCAACATGTCATTTGGATCGGGCCTCATGTTGAATAACCACTTTTTAAACCCTCACAGTGACCAAAACTGCCATTTTTACAGAGTTTTGCTTACTCAAAATCTTCAATTTTGACCAATTTCAGGCACAGAAATGACTTTAAACACACTTATTTTAGTTAAAAAAGTAATAACTCACATCCAACCGTCATTTAAACTCAAAAGATTAAATGTTAAAATGTCATCAATATTGACCATTTTTTCAACGTTCGACTGGTCCGGGGTCATCGTTTTTCATCAGAAAATTGATTTTTTGGACTCTACCAAAAATGATTCAAAATGTCATTTGGATCAGGCCTCATGTTGAATAACCACTTTTTAAACCCTCACAGTGACCAAAACTGCCATTTTTACAGAGTTTTGCTTACTCAAAATCTTCAATTTTGACTAATTTCAGGCACAGAAATGACTTTAAACACACTTATTTTAGTTGAAAAGGTAATAACTCACACCCAACCGTCATTTAAAGTGAAAAGATTAAATATTAAAATTTCATCAATATTGACCATTTTTTCAACGTTCGACTGGTCCGGGGTCATCGTTTTTCATCAGAAAATGGATTTTTTGGACTCGACCAAAAATGATTCAAAATGCCATTTGGATCGGGCCTCATGTTGAATAACCACTTTTTAAACCCTCACAGTGACCAAAATTGCCATTTTTACAGAGTTTTGCTTACTCAAAATCTTCAATTTTGACCAATTTCAGGCACAGAAATGACTTTAACCCTTTCGATGCTGATGACGAGCTCAGCTCGTCATCACCCACGGGTGTCGTGTGCTGATGATGAGCTGAGCTCGTCATAAATGCAGCAAAAGAGCAATTTGCAGCACAGCGCAAAAATCCCCGCAGCAGCCATGTGGTTAAACACACTTATTTTAGTTGAAAAAGTAATAACTCACATCCAACCGTCATTTAAAGTCAAAAGAATAAATGTTAAAATTTCATCAATATTGACCATTTTTTCAACGTTCGACTGGTCCGGGGTCATTGTTTTTCATCAGAAAATGGATTTTTTGGACTCTATCAAAAATGATTCAAAATGTCATTTGGATCGGGCCTCATGTTGAATAACCACTTTTTAAACCCTCACAGTGACCAAAATTGCCATTTTTACAGAGTTTTGCTTACTCAAAATCTTCAATTTTGACCAATTTCAGGCACAGAAATGACTTTAAACACACTTATTTTAGTTGAAAAAGTAATAACTCACATCCAACCGTCATTTAAAGTCAAAAGATTAAATGTTAAAATGTTATCAATATTGACCATTTTTTCAACGTTCGTCTGGTCCGGGGTCATCGTTTTTCATCAGAAAATGGATTTTTTGGACTCTACCAAAAATGATGCAAAATGTCATTTGGATCGGGCCTCATGTTGAATAACCACTTTTTAAACCCTCACAGTGACCAAAATTGCCATTTTTACAGAGTTTTGCTTACTCAAAATCTTCAATTTTGACCAATTTCAGGCACAGAAATGACTTTAAACACACTTATTTTAGTTGAAAAAGTAATAACTCACATCCAACCGTCATTTAAAGTCAAAAGATTAAATGTTAAAATTTCATCAATATTGACCATTTTTTCAACGTTCGACTGGTCCGGGGTCATCGTTTTTCATCAGAAAATGGATTTTTTGGACTCGACCAAAAATGATTCAAAATGTCATTTGGATCGGGCCTCATGTTGAATAACCACTTTTTAAACCCTCACAGTGACCAAAATTGCCATTTTTACAGAGTTTTGCTTACTCAAAATCTTCAATTTTGACCAATTTCAGGCACAGAAATGACTTTAAGCCTTTCGATGCTGATGACGAGCTCAGCTCGTCATCACCCACGGGTGTCGTGTGCTGATGATGAGCTGAGCTCGTCATAAATGCAGCAAAAGAGCAATTTGCAGCACAGCGCAAAAATCCCCGCAGCAGCCATGTGGTTAAACACACTTATTTTAGTTGAAAAAGTAATAACTCACATCCAACCGTCAATTAAAGTCAAAAGAATAAATGTTAAAATTTCATCAATATTGACCATTTTTTCAACGTTCGACTGGTCCGGGGTCATTGTTTTTCATCAGAAAATGGATTTTTTGGACTCTATCAAAAATGATTCAAAATGTCATTTGGATCGGGCCTCATGTTGAATAACCACTTTTTAAACCCTCACAGTGACCAAAATTGCCATTTTTACAGAGTTTTGCTTACTCAAAATCTTCAATTTTGACCAATTTCAGGCACAGAAATGACTTTAAACACACTTATTTTAGTTGAAAAAGTAATAACTAACATCCAACCGTCATTTAAAGTCAAAAGATTAAATGTTAAAATTTCATCAATATTGACCATTTTTTGAACGTTCGACTGGTCCGGGGTCATCATTTTTCATCAGAAAATGGATTTTTTGGACTCTACCAAAAATGATTCAAAATGTCATTTGGATCGGGCCTCATGTTGAATAACCACTTTTTAAACCCTCACAGTGACCAAAATTGCCATTTTTACAGAGTTGTGCTTACTCAAAATCTTCAATTTTGACCAATTTCAGGCACAGAAATGACTTTAAACACACTTATTTTAGTTGAAAAGGTAATAA
The DNA here is from genome assembly GCF_964263255.1 of Lissotriton vulgaris. Lineage (NCBI taxonomy): Eukaryota > Metazoa > Chordata > Amphibia > Caudata > Salamandridae > Lissotriton > Lissotriton vulgaris. The sequence goes on from NW_028242273.1 coordinate 93,142, forward strand.
CTCACATCCAACCGTCATTTAAAGTGAAAAGATTAAATATTAAAATTTCATCAATATTGACCATTTTTTCAACGTTCGACTGGTCCGGGGTCATCGTTTTTCATCAGAAAATTGATTTTGTGGACTCTACCAAAAATGATTCAAAATGTCATTTGGATCGGGCCTCATGTTGAATAACCACTTTTTAAACCCTCACAGTGACCAAAATTGCCATTTTTACAGAGTTTTGCTTACTCAAAATCTTCAATTTTGACCAATTTCAGGCACAGAAATGACTTTAAACACACTTATTTTAGTTGAAAAAGTAATAACTCACATCCAACCGTCATTTAAAGTCAAAAGATTAAATGTTAAAATTTCATCAATATTGACCATTTTTTCAACGTTCGACTGGTCCGGGGTCATCGTTTTTCATCAGAAAATGGATTTTTTGGACTCGACCAAAAATGATTCAAAATGTCATTTGGATCGGGCCTCATGTTGAATAACCACTTTTTAAACCCTCACAGTGACCAAAATTGCCATTTTTACAGAGTTTTGCTTACTCAAAATCTTCAATTTTGACCAATTTCAGGCACAGAAATGACTTTAAACACACTTATTTTAGTTGAAAAAGTAATAACTCACATCCAACCGTCATTTAAAGTGAAAAGATTAAATATTAAAATTTCATCAATATTGACCATTTTTTCAACGTTCAACTGGTCCGGGGTCATCGTTTTTCATCAAAAAATTGATTTTTTGGACTCTACCAAAAATGATTCAAAATGTCATTTGGATCGGGCCTCATGTTGAATAACCACTTTTTAAACCCTCACAGTGACCAAAATTGCAATTTTTACAGAGTTTTGCTTACTCAAAATCTTCAATTTTGACCAATTTCAGGCACAGAAATGACTTTAAACACACTTATTTTAGTTGAAAAAGTAATAACTCACATCCAACCGTCATTTAAAGTCAAAAGATTAAATGTTAAAATTTCATCAATATTGACCATTTTTTCAACGTTCGACTGGTCCGGGGTCATCGTTTTTCATCAGAAAATGGATTTTTTGGACTCGACCAAAAATGATTCAAAATGTCATTTGGATCGGGCCTCATGTTGAATAACCACTTTTTAAACCCTCACAGTGACCAAAATTGCCATTTTTACAGAGTTTTGCTTACTCAAAATTTTCAATTTTGACCAATTTCAGGCACAGAAATGACTTTAAACACACTTATTTTAGTTGAAAAAGTAATAACTCACATCCAACCGTCATTTAAAGTCAAAAGATTAAATGTTAAAATTTCATCAATATTGACCATTTTTTCAACGTTCGACTGGTCCGGGGTCATGGTGTTTCATCAGAAAATGGATTTTTTGGACTCTACCAAAAATGATTCAAAATGTCATTTGGATCGGGCCTCATGTTGAATAACCACTTTTTAAACCCTCACAGTGACCAAAATTGCCATTTTTACTGAGTTTTGCTTACTCAAAAGCTTCAATTTTGACCAATTTCAGGCACAGAAATGACTTTAAACACACTTATTTTAGTTGAAAAAGTAATAACTCACATCCAACCGTCATTGAAAGTCAAAATATTAAATGTTAAAATTTCATCAATATTGACCATTTTTTCAACGTTCGACTGGTCCGGGGTCATCGTTTTTCATCAGAAAATGGATTTTTTGGACTCGACCAAAAATGATTCAACATGTCATTTGGATCGGGCCTCATGTTGAATAACCACTTTTTAAACCCTCACAGTGACCAAAATTGCCATTTTTACAGAGTTTTGCTTACTCAAAATCTTCAATTTTGACCAATTTCAGGCACAGAAATGACTTTAAACACACTTATTTTAGTTAAAAAAGTAATAACTCACATCCAACCGTCATTTAAAGTCAAAAGATTAAATGTTAAAATTTCATCAATATTGACCATTTTTTCAACGTTTGACTGGTCCGGGGTCATCGTGTTTCATCAGAAAATGGATTTTTTGGACTCTACCAAAAATGATTCAAAATGTCATTTGGATCGGGCCTCATGTTGAATAACCACTTTTTAAACCCTCACAGTGACCAAAATTGCCATTTTAACAGAGTTTTGCTTACTCAAAAGCTTCAATTTTGACCAATTTCAGGCACAGAAATGACTTTAAACACACTTATTTCAGTTGAAAAAGTAATAACTCACAACCAACCGTCATTGAAAGTCAAAATATTAAATGTTAAAATTTCATCAATATTGACCATTTTTTCAACGTTTGACTGGTCCGGGGTCATCGTGTTTCATCAGAAAATGGATTTTTTGGACTCTACCAAAAATGATTCAAAATGTCATTTGGATCGGGCCTCATGTTGAATAACCACTTTTTAAACCCTCACAGTGACCAAAATTGCCATTTTTACAGAGTTTTGCTTACTCAAAATCTTCAATTTTGACCAATTTCAGGCACAGAAATGACTTTAAACACACTTATTTTAGTTAAAAAAGTAATAACTCACATCCAACCGTCATTTAAACTCAAAAGATTAAATGTTAAAATTTCATCAATATTGACCATTTTTTCAACGTTCGACTGGTCCGGGGTCATCGTTTTTCATCAGAAAATTGATTTTTTGGACTCTACCAAAAATGATTCAAAATGTCATTTGGATCAGGCCTCATGTTGAATAACCACTTTTTAAACCCTCACAGTGACCAAAACTGCCATTTTTACAGAGTTTTGCTTACTCAAAATCTGCAATTTTGACCAATTTCAGGCACAGAAATGACTTTAAACACACTTATTTTAGTTAAAAAAGTAATAACTCACATCCAACCGTCATTTAAACTCAAAAGATTAAATGTTAAAATTTCATCAATATTGACCATTTTTTCAACGTTCGACTGGTCCGGGGTCATGGTGTTTCATCAGAAAATGGATTTTTTGGACTCTACCAAAAATGATTCAAAATGTTATTTGGATCGGGCCTCATGTTGAATAACCACTTTTTAAACCCTCACAGTGACCAAAATTGCCATTTTTACCGAGTTTTGCTTACTCAAAATCTTCAATTTTGACCAATTTCAGGCGCAGAAATGACTTTAAACACACTTATTTTAGTTGAAAAAGTAATAACTCACATCCAACCGTCATTTAAAGTCAAAAGATTAAATGTTAAAATTTCATCAATATTGACCATTTTTTCAACGTTCGACTGGTCCGGGGTCATCGTTTTTCATCAGAAAATGGATTTTTTGGACTCTACCAAAAATGATTCAAAATGTCGTTTGGATCAGGCCTCATGTTGAATAACCACTTTTTAAACCCTCACAGTGACCAAAACTGCCATTTTTACAGAGTTTTGCTTACTCAAAATCTTCAATTTTGACCAATTTCAGGCACAGAAATGACTTTAAACACACTTATTTTAGTTGAAAAAGTAATAACTCACATCCAACCGTCATTTAAAGTCAAAAGATTAAATGTTAAAATGTTATCAATATTGACCATTTTTTCAACGTTCGTCTGGTCCGGGGTCATCGTTTTTCATCAGAAAATTGATTTTTTGGACTCTACCAAAAATGATTCAAAATGTCATTTGGATCGGGCCTCATGTTGAATAACCACTATTTAAACCCTCACAGTGACCAAAATTGCCATTTTTACAGAGTTTTGCTTACTCAAAATCTTCAATTTTGACCAATTTCAGGCACTGAAATGACTTTAAACACACTTATTTTAGTTGAAAAAGTAATAACTCACATCCAACCGTCATTTAAAGTCAAAAGATTAAATGTTAAAATTTCATCAATATTGACCATTTTTTCAACGTTCGACTGGTCCGGGGTCATCGTTTTTCATCAGAAAATTGATTTTTTTGGACTCTACCAAAAATGATTCAAAATGTCATTTGGCTCGGGCCTCATGTTGAATAACCACTTTTTAAACCCTCACAGTGACCAAACGTGCCATTTTTACAGAGTTTTGCTTACTCAAAATCTTCAATTTTGACCAATTTCAGGCACAGAAATGACTTTAAACACACTTATTTTAGTTGAAAAAGTAATAACTCACATCCAACCGTCATTTAAAGTCAAAAGATTAAATGTTAAAATTTCATCAATATTGACCATTTTTTCAACGTTCGACTGGTCCGGGGTCATCGTTTTTCATCAGAAAATGGATTTTTTGGACTCTACCAAAAATGATTCAAAATGTCATTTGGATCGGGCCTCATGTTGAATAACCACTTTTTAAACCCTCACAGTGACCAAAATTGCCATTTTTACAGAGTTTTGCTTACTCAAAATCTTCAATTTTGACCAATTTCAGGCACAGAAATGAATTTAAACACACTTATTTTAGTTGAAAAAGTAATAACTCACATCCAACCGTCATTTAAAGTCAAAAGATTAAATGTTAAAATTTCATCAATATTGACCATTTTTTCAACGTTCGACTGGTCCGGGGTCATGGTGTTTCATCAGAAAATGGATTTTTTGGACTCTACCAAAAATGATTCAAAATGTCATTTGGATCGGGCCTCATGTTGAATAACCACTTTTTAAACCCTCACAGTGACCAAAATTGCCATTTTTACTGAGTTTTGCTTACTCAAAAGCTTCAATTTTGACCAATTTCAGGCACAGAAATGACTTTAAACACACTTATTTTAGTTGAAAAAGTAATAACTCACATCCAACCGTCATTGAAAGTCAAAATATTAAATGTTAAAATTTCATCAATATTGACCATTTTTTCAACGTTCGACTGGTCCGGGGTCATCGTTTTTCATCAGAAAATGGATTTTTTGGACTCGACCAAAAATGATTCAACATGTCATTTGGATCGGGCCTCATGTTGAATAACCACTTTTTAAACCCTCACAGTGACCAAAATTGCCATTTTTACAGAGTTTTGCTTACTCAAAATCTTCAATTTTGACCAATTTCAGGCACAGAAATGACTTTAAACACACTTATTTTAGTTAAAAAAGTAATAACTCACATCCAACCGTCATTTAAAGTCAAAAGATTAAATGTTAAAATTTCATCAATATTGACCATTTTTTCAACGTTTGACTGGTCCGGGGTCATCGTGTTTCATCAGAAAATGGATTTTTTGGACTCTACCAAAAATGATTCAAAATGTCATTTGGATCGGGCCTCATGTTGAATAACCACTTTTTAAACCCTCACAGTGACCAAAATTGCCATTTTAACAGAGTTTTGCTTACTCAAAAGCTTCAATTTTGACCAATTTCAGGCACAGAAATGACTTTAAACACACTTATTTCAGTTGAAAAAGTAATAACTCACAACCAACCGTCATTGAAAGTCAAAATATTAAATGTTAAAATTTCATCAATATTGACCATTTTTTCAACGTTCGACTGGTCCGGGGTCATCGTTTTTCATCAGAAAATGGATTTTTTGGACTCGACCAAAAATGATTCAACATGTCATTTGGATCGGGCCTCATGTTGAATAACCACTTTTTAAACCCTCACAGTGACCAAAACTGCCATTTTTACAGAGTTTTGCTTACTCAAAATCTTCAATTTTGACCAATTTCAGGCACAGAAATGACTTTAAACACACTTATTTTAGTTAAAAAAGTAATAACTCACATCCAACCGTCATTTAAACTCAAAAGATTAAATGTTAAAATTTCATCAATATTGACCATTTTTTCAACGTTCGACTGGTCCGGGGTCATCGTTTTTCATCAGAAAATTGATTTTTTGGACTCTACCAAAAATGATTCAAAATGTCATTTGGATCAGGCCTCATGTTGAATAACCACTTTTTAAACCCTCACAGTGACCAAAACTGCCATTTTTACAGAGTTTTGCTTACTCAAAATCTTCAATTTTGACCAATTTCAGGCACAGAAATGACTTTAAACACACTTATTTTAGTTAAAAAAGTAATAACTCACATCCAACCGTCATTTAAACTCAAAAGATTAAATGTTAAAATTTCATCAATATTGACCATTTTTTCAACGTTCGACTGGTCCGGGGTCATGGTGTTTCATCAGAAAATGGATTTTTTGGACTCTACCAAAAATGATTCAAAATGTTATTTGGATCGGGCCTCATGTTGAATAACCACTTTTTAAACCCTCACAGTGACCAAAATTGCCATTTTTACCGAGTTTTGCTTACTCAAAATCTTCAATTTTGACCAATTTCAGGCGCAGAAATGACTTTAAACACACTTATTTTAGTTGAAAAAGTAATAACTCACATCCAACCGTCATTTAAAGTCAAAAGATTAAATGTTAAAATTTCATCAATATTGACCATTTTTTCAACGTTCGACTGGTCCGGGGTCATCGTTTTTCATCAGAAAATGGATTTTTTGGACTCTACCAAAAATGATTCAAAATGTCGTTTGGATCAGGCCTCATGTTGAATAACCACTTTTTAAACCCTCACAGTGACCAAAACTGCCATTTTTACAGAGTTTTGCTTACTCAAAATCTTCAATTTTGACCAATTTCAGGCACAGAAATGACTTTAAACACACTTATTTTAGTTGAAAAAGTAATAACTCACATCCAACCGTCATTTAAAGTCAAAAGATTAAATGTTAACATTTCATCAATATTGACCATTTTTTCAACGTTCGACTGGTCCGGGGTCATCGTTTTTCATCAGAAAATTGATTTTTTGGACTCTACCAAAAATTATTCAAAATGTCATTTGGATCGGGCCTCATGTTGAATAACCACTTTTTAAACCCTCACAGTGACCAAAATTGCCATTTTTACAGAGTTTTGCTTACTCAAAATCTTCAATTTTGTCCAATTTCAGGCACAGAAATGACTTTAAACACACTTATTTTAGTTGAAAAAGTAATAACTCACATCCAACCGTCATTTAAAGTCAAAAGATTAAATGTTAAAATTTCATCAATATTGACCATTTTTTCAACGTTTGACTGGTCCGGGGTCATCGTGTTTCATCAGAAAATGGATTTTTTGGACTCTACCAAAAATGATTCAAAATGTCATTTGGATCGGGCCTCATGTTGAATAACCACTTTTTAAACCCTCACAGTGACCAAAATTGCCATTTTAACAGAGTTTTGCTTACTCAAAAGCTTCAATTTTGACCAATTTCAGGCACAGAAATGACTTTAAACACACTTATTTCAGTTGAAAAAGTAATAACTCACATCCAACCGTCATTGAAAGTCAAAATATTAAATGTTAAAATTTCATCAATATTGACCATTTTTTCAACGTTCGACTGGTCCGGGGTCATCGTTTTTCATCAGAAAATGGATTTTTTGGACTCGACCAAAAATGATTCAACATGTCATTTGGATCGGGCCTCATGTTGAATAACCACTTTTTAAACCCTCACAGTGACCAAAATTGCCATTTTTACAGAGTTTTGCTTACTCAAAATCTTCAATTTTGACCAATTTCAGGCACAGAAATGACTTTAAACACACTTATTTTAGTTGAAAAAGTAATAACTCACATCCAACCGTCATTTAAAGTCAAAAGATTAAATGTTAAAATGTCATCAATATTGACCATTTTTTCAACGTTCGACTGGTCCGGGGTCATGGTGTTTCATCAGAAAATGGATTTTTTGGACTCTACCAAAAATGATTCAAAATGTCATTTGGATCGGGCCTCATGTTGAATAACCACTTTTTAAACCCTCACAGTGACCAAAATTGCCATTTTTACTGAGTTTTGCTTACTCAAAAGCTTCAATTTTGACCAATTTCAGGCACAGAAATGACTTTAAACACACTTATTTTAGTTGAAAAAGTAATAACTCACATCCAACCGTCATTTAAAGTCAAAAGATTAAATGTTAAAATGTCATCAATATTGACCATTTTTTCAACGTTCGACTGGTCCGGGGTCATCGTTTTTCATCAGAAAATTGATTTTTTGGACTCTACCAAAAATGATTCAAAATGTCATTTGGATCAGGCCTCATGTTGAATAACCACTTTTTAAACCCTCACAGTGACCAAAACTGCCATTTTTACAGAGTTTTGCTTACTCAAAATCTTCAATTTTGACCAATTTCAGGCACAGAAATGACTTTAAACACACTTATTTTAGTTAAAAAAGTAATAACTCACATCCAACCGTCATTTAAACTCAAAAGATTAAATGTTAAAATTTCATCAATATTGACCATTTTTTCAACGTTCTACTGGTCCAGGGTCATGGTGTTTCATCAGAAAATGGATTTTTTGGACTCTACCAAAAATGATTCAAAATGTTATTTGGATCGGGCCTCATGTTGAATAACCACTTTTTAAACCCTCACAGTGACCAAAATTGCCATTTTTACCGAGTTTTGCTTACTCAAAATCTTCAATTTTGACCAATTTCAGGCACAGAAATGACTTTAAACACACTTATTTTAGTTGAAAAAGTAATAACTCACATCCAACCGTCATTTAAAGTCAAAAGATTAAATGTTAAAATTTCAACAATATTGACCATTTTTTCAACGTTCGACTGGTCCGGGGTCATCGTTTTTCATCAGAAAATGGATTTTTTGGACTCTACCAAAAATGATTCAAAATGTCGTTTGGATCAGGCCTCATGTTGAATAACCACTTTTTAAACCCTCACAGTGACCAAAACTGCCATTTTTACAGAGTTTTGCTTACTCAAAATCTTCAATTTTGACCAATTTCAGGCACAGAAATGACTTTAAACACACTTATTTTAGTTGAAAAAGTAATAACTCACATCCAACCGTCATTTAAAGTCAAAAGATTAAATGTTAACATTTCATCAATATTGACCATTTTTTCAACGTTCGACTGGTCCGGGGTCATCGTTTTTCATCAGAAAATTGATTTTTTGGACTCTACCAAAAATTATTCAAAATGTCATTTGGATCGGGCCTCATGTTGAATAACCACTTTTTAAACCCTCACAGTGACCAAAATTGCCATTTTTACAGAGTTTTGCTTACTCAAAATCTTCAATTTTGACCAATATCAGGCACAGAAATGACTTTAAACACACTTATTTTAGTTGAAAAAGTAATAACTCACATCCAACCGTCATTTAAAGTCAAAAGATTAAATGTTAAAATTTCATCAATATTGACCATTTTTTCAACGTTTGACTGGTCCGGGGTCATCGTGTTTCATCAGAAAATGGATTTTTTGGACTCTACCAAAAATGATTCAAAATGTCATTTGGATCGGGCCTCATGTTGAATAACCACTTTTTAAACCCTCACAGTGACCAAAATTGCCATTTTAACAGAGTTTTGCTTACTCAAAAGCTTCAATTTTGACCAATTTCAGGCACAGAAATGACTTTAAACACACTTATTTCAGTTGAAAAAGTAATAACTCACATCCAACCGTCATTGAAAGTCAAAATATTAAATGTTAAAATTTCATCAATATTGACCATTTTTTCAACGTTCGACTGGTCCGGGGTCATCGTTTTTCATCAGAAAATGGATTTTTTGGACTCGACCAAAAATGATTCAACATGTCATTTGGATCGGGCCTCATGTTGAATAACCACTTTTTAAACCCTCACAGTGACCAAAATTGCCATTTTTACAGAGTTTTGCTTACTCAAAATCTTCAATTTTGACCAATTTCAGGCACAGAAATGACTTTAAACACACTTATTTTAGTTGAAAAAGTAATAACTCACATCCAACCGTCATTTAAAGTCAAAAGATTAAATGTTAAAATGTCATCAATATTGACCATTTTTTCAACGTTCGACTGGTCCGGGGTCATGGTGTTTCATCAGAAAATGGATTTTTTGGACTCTACCAAAAATGATTCAAAATGTCATTTGGATCGGGCCTCATGTTGAATAACCACTTTTTAAACCCTCACAGTGACCAAAATTGCCATTTTTACTGAGTTTTGCTTACTCAAAAGCTTCAATTTTGACCAATTTCAGGCACAGAAATGACTTTAAACACACTTATTTTAGTTGAAAAAGTAATAACTCACATCCAACCGTCATTTAAAGTCAAAAGATTAAATGTTAAAATGTCATCAATATTGACCATTTTTTCAACGTTCGACTGGTCCGGGGTCATCGTTTTTCATCAGAAAATTGATTTTTTGGACTCTACCAAAAATGATTCAAAATGTCATTTGGATCAGGCCTCATGTTGAATAACCACTTTTTAAACCCTCACAGTGACCAAAACTGCCATTTTTACAGAGTTTTGCTTACTCAAAATCTTCAATTTTGACCAATTTCAGGCACAGAAATGACTTTAAACACACTTATTTTAGTTAAAAAAGTAATAACTCACATCCAACCGTCATTTAAACTCAAAAGATTAAATGTTAAAATTTCATCAATATTGACCATTTTTTCAACGTTCTACTGGTCCAGGGTCATGGTGTTTCATCAGAAAATGGATTTTTTGGACTCTACCAAAAATGATTCAAAATGTTATTTGGATCGGGCCTCATGTTGAATAACCACTTTTTAAACCCTCACAGTGACCAAAATTGCCATTTTTACCGAGTTTTGCTTACTCAAAATCTTCAATTTTGACCAATTTCAGGCACAGAAATGACTTTAAACACACTTATTTTAGTTGAAAAAGTAATAACTCACATCCAACCGTCATTTAAAGTCAAAAGATTAAATGTTAAAATTTCAACAATATTGACCATTTTTTCAACGTTCGACTGGTCCGGGGTCATCGTTTTTCATCAGAAAATGGATTTTTTGGACTCTACCAAAAATGATTCAAAATGTCGTTTGGATCAGGCCTCATGTTGAATAACCACTTTTTAAACCCTCACAGTGACCAAAACTGCCATTTTTACAGAGTTTTGCTTACTCAAAATCTTCAATTTTGACCAATTTCAGGCACAGAAATGACTTTAAACACACTTATTTTAGTTGAAAAAGTAATAACTCACATCCAACCGTCATTTAAAGTCAAAAGATTAAATGTTAACATTTCATCAATATTGACCATTTTTTCAACGTTCGACTGGTCCGGGGTCATCGTTTTTCATCAGAAAATTGATTTTTTGGACTCTACCAAAAATTATTCAAAATGTCATTTGGATCGGGCCTCATGTTGAATAACCACTTTTTAAACCCTCACAGTGACCAAAATTGCCATTTTTACAGAGTTTTGCTTACTCAAAATCTTCAATTTTGACCAATATCAGGCACAGAAATGACTTTAAACACACTTATTTTAGTTGAAAAAGTAATAACTCACATCCAACCGTCATTTAAAGTCAAAAGATTAAATGTTAAAATTTCATCAATATTGACCATTTTTTCAACGTTTGACTGGTCCGGGGTCATCGTTTTTCATCAGAAAATGGATTTTTTGGACTCTACCAAAAATGATTCAAAATGTCATTTGGATCGGGCCTCATGTTGAATAACCACTTTTTAAACCCTCACAGTGACCAAAATTGCCATTTTTACAGAGTTTTGCTTACTCAGAAGCTTCAATTTTAACCAATTTCAGGCACAGGGATGACTTTAAACATACTTATTTTAGTTGAAAAGTAATATTTCACATCCAACAGTAATTTACAGTCAAAAGATTAAATGTTAAAATTTCATAAAAATTTACCATTTTGGGAACATTCGACATGTCCGTGGTCATCGTTTTTTCATCAGAAAATGGATTTTTTGGACTGTACCAAAAATGATTCAAAATGTCAATTGGATCGTGCCTCATGCTGAATAACCACTCTTTAAACCCTCAGAGTGACCAAAATTGCCATTTTTACAGAGTTTTGCATACTCAGAAGCTTCAATTTTGACCAATTTCAGGGACAGGAATGACTTTAAACACACTTATTTTAGTTGAAAAAGTTATAATTCATATCCAACATTAATTTTACAGTACAAAGATTAAATGTTAAAATGTCATCAAAAATGACCATTTTGGGAACGTTCAACATGTCCGCCGTCATCGTTTTTCATCAGAAAATTAATTTTTTGAACTGTACCCAAAATGATTGAAAATGTCAATTGGATCGTGCCTCATGTTGAATAACTACTTTTTAAACCCTCACAGATCACCAAAACTGGCATTTTTACAGAGTTTTGCTTACTCAGATGGGTTCAATTTTGACCAATTTCAGGCACAGAAATGACTTTAAACACACTTATATTAGTTGAAAAAGTGATATTTCACATCCAACAGTAATTTACAGTCAAAAGAATAAATGTTAAAATTTCATTAAATTGACCATTTTGGGAACGTTCGACATGTCCGTGGTCATCGTTTTTCATCAGAAAATTGACTTTTTTTGGAATGTACCTAAAATTATTCAAAATGTCAATTGAATTGTGCCTCATGTTGGATAACCACTTTTTAAACCCTCACAGTGACCAAAATGGCTATTTTTTCAGAGTTTTGCTTACTCAGAAGGTTCAATTTTGACCAATTTCAGGCCAATAAATGACTTTAAACACACTTATTTTAGTTGAAAAAGTAATAATTCACATCCAACAGTAATTTACAGACAAAAGATTAAATTTTAAAATTTCATCAATATTTACCATTTTGGGAACGTTCGACAGCTCCGCGGTCATCGCTTTTTCGTCAGAAAATTGATTTTTTGGACTGTACCAAAAATGATTCAAAATGTCGATTGGATCGTGCCTCATGTTCAATACCCACTTTTTAAACACTCAGAGTGACCAAAATTGCCATTTTTACAGAGTTTTGCTTACTCAGAAGCTTCAATTTTGACCAATTTCAGGCACAGAAATGACTTTAAACACACTTATATTAGTTGAAAAAGTGATAATTCACATCCAACAGTAATTTACAGTCAAAAGAATAAATGTTAAAATTTCATCAAAATTGACCATTTTGGGAACGTTCGACATGTCCATGGTCATCGTTTTTCATCAGAAAATTTATTTTTTGGACTGTACCTAAAATTATTCAAAATGTCAATTGAATTGTGCCTCATGTTGGATAACCACTTTTTAAATCCTCACAGTGACCAAAATGGCCATTTTTTCAGAGTTTTGCTTACTCAGAAGCTTCAATTTGTACAAATTTCAGGCACAGAAATGACTTAAACACACTTATTTTAGTTGAAAAAGTAATAATTCACATCCAACAGTAATTTACAGCCAAAAGATTAAATGGTAAAATTTCATCAACATTTACCATTTTGGGAACGTTCGACAGCTCCGCGGTCATCGTTTTTCGACAGAAAATTTATTTTTTGGACTGTACCAAAAATGATTCAAAATGTTAATTGGATCATGCCTCATGTTGAATAACCACTTTTTAAACACGCACAGTGACCAAAATTGCCATTTTTACAGAGTTTTGCTTACTCCGAAGCTTCAATTTTGACCAATTTCAGGCACAGGAATGACTTTAAACACACTATTTTAGTTGAAAAGTAATAATTCACATCCAACAGTAATTTACAGTCAAAAGATTAAATGTTAAAATTTCATCAAAATTGACCATTTTGGGAACGTTCTACATGTCCGCCGTCATCGTTTTTCATCAGAAAATTAATTTTTTGAACTGTACCCAAAATGATTCAAAATGTCAATTGGATCGTGCCTCATGTTGAATAACCACTTTTTAAACACGCACAGTGACCAAAATTGCCATTTTTACAGAGTTTTGCTTACTCCGAAGCTTCAATTTTGACCAATTTCAGGCACAGGAATGACTTTAAACACACTATTTTAGTTGAAAAGTAATAATTCCATCCAATAGTAATTTACAGTTCAAAGATTAAATGTTAAAATGTCATCAAAAATGACCATTTTGGGAACGTTCGACATGTCCGCCGTCATCGTTTTTCATCAGAAAATTAATTTTTTGAACTGTACCCAAAATGATTCAAAATGTCAATTGGATCGTGCCTCATGTTGAATAACCACTTTTTAAACCCTCACAGTTACCAAAATGCCCATTTTTACTGATTTTGTTTACTCCGAAGCTTTATTTTGAACAATTTCAGGCACAGAAATGACTTTAAACACACTTATTTTAGTTGAAAAAGTGATAATTCACAACCAACAGTAATTTACAGTCAAAAGAATAAATGTTAAAATTTCATCAAAATTGACCATTTTGGGAACGTTCGACATGTCCATGGTCATCGTTTTTCATCAGAAAATTTATTTTTTGGACTGTACCTAAGATTATTCAAAATGTCAATTGAATTGTGCCTCATGTTGGATAACCACTTTTTAAATCCTCACAGTGACCAAAATGGCCATTTTTTCAGAGTTTTGCTTACTCAGAAGCTTCAATTTGTACCAATTTCAGGCACAGAAATGACTTAAACACACTTATTTTAGTTGAAAATGTAATAATTCACATCCAATAGTAATTTGCAGTTCAAAGATTAAATGTTAAAATGTCATCAAAATTGACCATTTTGGGAACGTTCGACATGTCCGCGGTCATCGTTTTTCATCAGAAAATTAATTTTTTGGACTGCACCAAAAATGATTCAAAATGTAAATTGAATCGTGCCTCATGTTGAATGACCACTCTTTAAACCCTCACAATGACCAAAATTGCCATTTTTACAGAGTTTTGCTTACTCAGAAGCTTCAATTTTGACCATTTTCTGGCACAGAAATGGCTTTAAACACACTCATTTTAGTTGAAAAAGTAATAATTCACATCCAACAGTAATTTATAGCCAAAAGATTAAATATTAAAATTTCATCAAAATTTACCATTTCGGGAACGTTCGACAGCTCCGCGGTCATCGTTTTTCGCCAGAAAATTGATTTTTTGGACTGTACCAAAAATGATTCAAAATGTCAATTGGATCATGCCTCATGTTAAATAAACCACATTTTAAACACTCACAGTGACCAAAATTGCCATTTTTACAGAGTTTTGCTTACTCAGAAGCTTCAATTTTGACCAATTTCAGGCACATGGATGACTTTAAACACACTTATTTTAGTTGAAAAGTAATATTTCACATCCAACAGTAATTTACAGTCAAAAGATTAAAAGTTAAAATTTCATCAAAATTGACCATTTGGGAATGTTCGACATGTCCGCGGTCATCGTTTTTCATCAGAAAATTAATTTTTTGGACTGTACCAAAAATGATTCAAAATGTCAATTGGATCGTGCCTCATGATGAATGACCACTCTTTAAACCCTCACAGTGACCAAAATTGCCCTTTTTACAGAGTTTTGCTTTCTCAGAAGCTTCAATTTTGACCAATTTCTGGCACAGAAATGGCTTTAAACACACTCATTTTAGTTGAAAAAGTAATAATTCACATCGAACAGTAATTTACAGCCAAAAGATTAAATGTTAAAATTTCATCAAAATTTACCATTTCAGGAACGTTCGACAGCTCCGCGGTTATCGTTTTTCGTCAGAAAATTGATTTTTTGGACTGTACCAAAAATGATTCAAAATGTCAATTGGATCATTCCTCATGTTGAATAACCACTTTTTAAACACTCACAGTTGACCAAAATTGCCATTTTTACAGAGTTTTGCTTACTCAGAAGCTTCAATTTTGACCAATTTCAGGCACAGGGATGACTTTAAACACACTTATTTTAGTTGAAAAGTAATAATTCACATCCAACAGTAATTTACAGTCAAAAGATTAAATGTTAAAATTTCATAAAAATTGACCATTTTGGGAACATTCGACATGTCCGTGGTCACTGTTTTTTCATCAGAAAATTGATTTTTTGGACTGTACCAAAAATGATTCAAAATGTCAATTGGATCGTGCCTCATGTTGAATAACCACTCTTTAAACCCTCACAGTGATCAAAATTGCCATTTTTACAGAGTTTTGCTTACTCAGAAGCTTCAATTTTGACCAATTTCAGGGACAGGAATGACTTTAAACACACTTATTTTAGTTGAAAAAGTTATAATTCATATCCAACATTAATTTTACAGTCCAAAGATTAAATGTTAAAATTTCATCAAAAATGACCATTTTGGGAACGTTCGACATGTCCGCCGTCATCGTTTTTCATCAGAAAATTAATTTTTTGAACTGTACCCAAAATGATTCAAAATGTCAATTGGATCGTGCCTCATGTTGAATAACTACTTTTTAAACCCTCACAGATCACCAAAACTGCCATTTTTACAGAGTTTTGCTTACTCAGAAGGTTCAATTTTGACCAATTTCAGGCACAGAAATGACTTTAAACACACTTATATTAGTTGAAAAAGTGATAATTCACATCCAACAGTAATTTACAGTCAAAAGAATAAATGTTAAAATTTCATTAAATTGACCATTTTGGGAACGTTCGACATGTCATCGTTTTTCATCAGAAAATTTATTTTTTGGAATGTACCTAAAATTATTCAAAATGTCAATTGAATTGTGCCTCATGTTGGATAACCACTTTTTAAACACGCACAGTGACCAAAATTGCCATTTTTACAGAGTTTTGCTTACTCAGAAGCTTCAATTTTGACCAATTTCAGGCACAGGAATGACTTTAAACACACTTATTTTAGTTGAAAAGTAATAATTCACATCCAACAGTAATTTACAGTCAAAAGATTAAATGTTCAAATTTCATCAAAATTGACCATTTTGGGAACGTTCCACATGTCCATGGTCATCGTTTTTCATCAGAAAATTTATTTTTTGGACTGTACCTAAAATTATTCAAAATGTCAATTGAATTGTGCCTCATGTTGGATAACCACTTTTTAAACACGCACAGTGACCAAAATTGCCATTTTTACAGAGTTTTGCTTACTCAGAAGCTTCAATTTTTACCAATTTCAGGCACAGAAATGACTTTAAACACACTTATTTTAGTTGAAAAAGTAATATTTCCATCCAATAGTAATTTACAGTTCAAAGATTAAATGTTAAAATGTCATCAAAATTGACCATTTTGGGAACGTTCGACAAGTCCGCGGTCATCGTTTTTCATCAGAAAATTAATTTTTTGGACCGTACCAAAAATGATTCAACATGTCAATTGGATCGTGCCTCATGTTGAATAACCACTCTTTAAAACCTCACAGTTACCAACATCGCCATTGTTACAGAGTTTTGCTTAATCAGAAGGTTCAATTTTGACGAATTTCAGGGACAGAAATGACTTTAAACACACCTATTTTAGTTGAAAAAGTAATGGAAAGGGGCGACCACTCGGTCCCCCCGAACGTATGGTGGAGTACCCCGATCCCCCCGGGAAGCCATTTTGGGCGGGGGGCGAGTCTCGGCTGGTATGCCCGAAGCGGCGTAGCCGGGGCGCGCCTTTTCCCGCCCAAAAGGGGGTTGTCCTAGACACCAACACCGCTAGCCACGCATTGGAGGCGGATTGGAGGTGGGTCCACGCCCGCCCGAAGAAGGATAAAAGGAGCGACAAGCCAAGGAAGCATCCTCTTGTTCCTGTGCTCTGAAGCTGCACCTCCCCGTTGCACGTGAGCTCGAGACGGAAGGAAGAGCCATTTTTGAGACTTTAATCTTGTGTTTCTTCTTTCAGTGAGTTCGGAGCTTCCTGGCCTAGGACCTTGAGGAGTATACGTGGACGATG
Organism: Lissotriton vulgaris; assembly: GCF_964263255.1. NCBI lineage: Eukaryota > Metazoa > Chordata > Amphibia > Caudata > Salamandridae > Lissotriton > Lissotriton vulgaris. The sequence continues at coordinate 110,638 of NW_028242273.1, forward strand.
CCTAGCAAGAAGGTCAGAAAGAGGGTCGGGACCGATCAGATGCTTCGTATGCTGATGAAGGACATGGCAGATATGAAGAAGCAGATGGCGGTAATGAATGGTGCGGGGGGACCTAAGAGATTCATCGGACCAGCATTGCCGGGAGTGGTCCCTAACGGGAGAGGTAGAAGGGCCAAGAGGGGAGCATCGGGTGGGGAGGCCCCGGTTCCCGAAGCACCCCCAGCGCACCCGGTCACCCCGATCGAGGCCCCGACTCCGGTCCCGAACGCGGGGCAACCGATCCCTGTGGTAGTCACTCCTGTGAACGGGGAGGATATGCCTCCTGAGCTGGCTGCCCAGTTGGCGGCATGGTTGGGCAAAGAGAACGAGGGGGCCACAGCTGATGAAGCCAGGGCGATAATGAAGCAGTTGCGGCAATCGAAAGATGCTGCGAAGGCACTGTGTCCTTTTGTTTCCCCGCAGGCTCCCATGGAACAACCAGTATCGGGCGTTGGTTCGGCAGGAACTACGGTCACAGTGGCCGGTTCAGGTAAGCAGCCATTGCCGATTGCGGGGGAGGGATCAGTACCTTCAAGGAGGGAAAAAGTTGTTCAGCATATCCCGATTGAGGTAAAAGAAAGGATATGGGCTGAGAAATATGTGAACATGTTTTCCTTGTTGACCGATCACTATGAGATTGAGCATGTAAAAAATCAAAAAGAGTTTCTGCATCCTAGTGTATGGCGCGCCAAAATGGCCGGTTTCAGAGTTGATGAATCGATAGGCAATTGGGGCAGAGCGTTTGGAATGTTCACTGCAATTATGGGGGAACGTAGGCCCGAATTATTGGTGGAATTAGCCGTGTATCAGACACGCATCATGGAATTTTATGAAACATATGGCGGCAATCAATGGTTTTGTTATGATAGCATATTTCGTAAGTCCAAGGAGCACGACTCATCCCTGACGTGGGATTGTTTCGACTCCATTTCCTGGCAAAAAATGGAGAAGTCAGGCACGGCGAAGTCGCCATCTTTAGGGGGAAACATTGTCGAGTTTTCCCGCCATTCGTCTGGGGCGCCCTTTCGGGCGGGATCAAGCAATGATCAGCACACAAGGAATAATGGCAACTCAGGTAAAAAAGGGGTCTGCTGGAGCTTTAACAGAGGCAAATGTACTAGGCCGCAGGGATCTTGCAGGTTTAGGCATGAATGTGCAGGGTGCGGGCAGTCCTCGCACCCCGAGACCATGTGCAGAGCCAAAACTGGTGATACGGGAAGTAGAGGGGGCGCCAAACAGGTCTGAAATAGTCCGAGGGGCGCCTCTCCCTACCCCGATTGACATCATGGCACTGATTCCTTGGCTGAACGAATATCCGGATCATATCTCCACTGGGGTGTTGCGAGATGGTTTTTCGTATGGTTTCCGCATCCCGGCGGGGGATTTTCAGGGTAAAGCACAAGGTAGGAACCAACTGTCGGTTCTGCAGAATACGGCGGTGGTACAAGCAAAGATTGGGAAGGAGGTGACCCGAGGTCGGGTTGCCGGACCATATGACATGCCGCCAGTTGCTAATTTTGTTTGCTCGCCTCTGGGAGTGGTCCCCAAAAAGGACCCAGGGGAATTCAGGTTGATACATAATTTGTCAGCTCCAAGGGGTCTTTCGGTGAACGATGCGATTGACCCGGGAGTTTGTTTGGTGCGGTACGCATCTTTTGATGAGGCTGTCGCCATGTTGAATCGCCTGGGGCCCGGAGCGCTGATGGCCAAATCAGACATTGAGTCGGCGTTCCGGTTGCTCCCAGTACACCCCGATGATCAGCGTCTCCTTGGTTTCATGTTTCAGGGACGCTATTACATGGATAAATGTATGCCAATGGGTTGCTCCATCTCTTGTGCGTATTTTGAGAAATTCAGTAGTTTTTTGCAATGGGCGTTCACAAGAACAACAGGGTTTACACATGTTATGCATTATCTTGATGATTTTCTATTTCTGGGGGCAGCCGGGGACATAGAATGTGCACAGGCTTTGAATGAATTTTGTGATCTCATGACTCGCTTTGGCGTGCCATTGGCACCAGGTAAGACAGTGGGCCCGGCTACTTCGCTCGAGTTTCTTGGAATAGAGCTCGATTCCGAAGAGGGGTGCTTCCGTTTGCCTAAGGAAAAGGTAATGAAATTTAAGGCATCGCTTGAAACATGTATTAGCGAGACGAAGGTAAATTTGCATCAGTTGCAGCAGGCTGTGGGTCAGCTGAATTTTGCCCTTAGAGTGATACCGATGGCTCGCCCCTTTTCCCGCTCTATTGCTCAAGCCATGGTCGGCCTTAAGGAAGGGCACCACCGCACAAGGCTCTCGGCAGAGGTCCACCAGGACATGCTCATATGGCTGGCATTCCTGGCGGATTTCAACGGTCGTGTCGTGTGGAACAAACCAGCGGTCTCCTCCGTGGAGCTGGGGTTGTGGACTGACTCGGCAGGGAGTGTGCGCTTTGGCGCCATCTTGGGTAATCATTGGTCAGCACGAACCTGGCCGGCATGGTGGCACGAGAGTGGGCTGACAGGTAACATTGGGTTTCTCGAACTGTTCCCTATTCTGGTGGCCTTAAAAACATGGCCTGAGGAGTTTCGAGATCGCTCTGTGGTGTTCTGGTCTGACAATATGACCGTGGTTGAGTGTATCAATAGTCAGGCAGCACGCTGCAAATGGATCTTGAGACTGTTGAAGGAAATTGTCCTGCTGTGTATGAGACTAAACGTCCACTTTAGGGCAAGACATGTGCCAGGGGTGTTAAATCAGGCAGCTGATGCGCTTTCTCGTTCCCGTATGCAGGCCTTCTGGGGTTTTCTGCCCTCAGCGGACCCGGTGGCGGCACCATTTCCCGAAGCTCTCTGGTCTCTGGTGCCCCGAACGACAAGACCTCGTGGGAGAGAGTCTAGCACCCAGGACAAGGAAGGCTTATGAAGGGGCGTTCCATTCTTATTTGTCCTTTTTGGGTTCAGCTAGGGGGGAGCTTTGGGGCCAAGAGGAGTATGTCCTGAACTTTTTGTTATCATTACATCAGGCAGGCAAATCAGTGGCTACGGCCAATAGGCACCGGGCCGCCATTTCTTTCATGGCACGGGCCCATGGCATACAGGACCCCACGGCGTCTTTATTGGTACAGAAGGCGCTGAGTGGGTGGCAACGCCGTGAGGGTTGCAGAGTGGATGAGAGGCACCCGATAGGTCTGGAAAGGTTGGCCCTGTTACTGTCCGTACTCCCTGCGACATGTTCATCTCAATCAGAGACAGTGCTATTCCGGGCCGCTTTTGCATTAGCGTTCCATGGGGCTATGCGGGTAAGCGAGCTGGTAGCGAGGAACAAGCAGGATACGGGGGGAGGTCTGTGCCGGGAGCACATTCAAATTAAGGGGGAGACAATGGTAGTCTCATTTGCCAGGTCCAAGACCGATCAGAAAGCGATCGGGGACAGCGTAGTGGTTCAGCGGATTCCGGGATCTCCCATGTGCCCGGTAGCATTCGTTGAGGAGTATTTGGCGCAGAGGGCGGCATCATGGGGGGGAAGCTTGCTGAGGCACGCCGACGCCACCCCACTGACTAGGTTTCAGTTCCAGCGGGTGCTAACGATGGCAATCGCAGCGGCGGGCTTGAACCCGTGCGAGTTTGGGACCCATTCCTTCCGGATAGGGGCTGCTACAGAGGCTACAGCCAGGGGTCTGAGTGTGGAAAAGGTGAAACAGTTGGGGCGTTGGTCCTCGAATTGTTATAAAAGGTATGTGCGGTTGCACATGTTGTGAAGCCTATGTCATGCACTCACGCTTCTTGTTTTTGTTTGGTTTACAGTGTCGCGAGCTTACGAGGCGGGGCGGACTGTGCAGTCGACCCGACACCTGGGAACCAGCGGTCAAAGATCACCGGCTGAGGAAAGAGTGGTGTGGGTCGTGGGCCACTCATACGTGAGGCGTGCCGCAGACGTATTCAAAGCAGGTGACATGATTCACATGGCTGGGGAATATGGGTACAGGGTGACCTTCTACGGAAGGGGCGGGCTCTGTATTGACCAGTTCCAAAGTTTTATGGAGGGTTTGTTAGGGCGGACAAGGTCACCGCCATCTGTAATCATAGTGCATCTTGGGGGCAATGATTTGGTGACCACTGGTCGACGAGTACTTCTCGAGTTGATACTATCCACAGTGAGTTGGTTGGCGAGAAGGGTTCTGGGGTGCACGATTGCATGGTCACATATGATTCCACGGAAGGTGTGGCGGGGGGCTAATTCTGTGTCTGCTGTAAATCATTCAGTGAAGAAGGTGAATAACAAACTTGGTAGATTGTTCCGTACAAGTACATTGCATTCTATTCCGCATGGATGTATCAGGGGGGACCATATGCATCTAGAGGATGGAGTCCATTTGTCCCAGGTGGGGAATACTTTACTCATAGGAGACCTCGTAGCTTGGTTAAAGAGTTTGCAGCCATGACCTTTAAGTAGGAGTTTTTGTGGGGGGTCCGGATAGCCGGTCAACTATCCGGCCTGTGGGGGTAAGGTCATGATCGGTGAGCAGGAATTAGAAGATCCCTAGAGGTGGGGTGTCACCCATTATGGATGGGAGCACCCGGGGGGAGGCGGCCATTGGCCCCTCAAACGGGGAGGCGGTCCCCTCTAAGGATGGGGACGCCAAAAGGGAAGGCGGCCATAGGCCCCTCCCTGGGGAGGAGGGGCTAAGGCCCCTCCTGGGAATTTCCCGGGGCCAGGACATCTGCGACGGCAGATGTGGTAAGTTGTGTGGGGTGGGAGGGGGGTCTACGCTACCTTCTAGACACCTCACACGAGTCCTCGGACGACCACTAAGATGGCGTCGAGTTAACAGGGGGCCCCCGCTAAGACAAGGGAAATTGGAAGTTGGCACAGAGGTACAGTCCTCTGTGCGACCGCCCCTCACAAGTGAGGGGGGAGTTCTGGTATTGGGAATCTGACACCGGTTATGACCTTGCCGTTGGCCCGTAATGTTAGGATGTACAATTTCAATTTTGAGTAATGCATTTGCAGGATGTTTAGTATCGGCTAGGAGAACCTTTGTATTAGAGATGTGTTAAGGTCAGCCAAGAACATCGTAATGTGTAAATGAAATTGTACATGATATGAAACTGTTATTTTAACATTTTAATTTTGTTTCATATTTTAATAAATACGGCCGGGAGGGTAACTCCCTCCCGCCTTCCAAAAGTTCAGAACCGTTTCCGTCTTCCCATCCTTGGGGATTGTGTTGAGAGGGGGTGGCGGGTATCTCAGCCATATAAGTAACATCCAACAGTAATTTACAGTCCAAAGATTAAATGTTAAAATTTCATCAAAAATGACCATTTTGGGAACGTTCGACATGTCCGCCGTCATCGTTTTTCATCAGAAAATTAATTTTTTGAACTGTACCCAAAATGATTCAAAATGTCAATTGGATCGTGCCTCATGTTGAATAACTACTTTTTAAACCCCCACGAATCACCAAAATTGCCATTTTTACAGAGTTTTGCTTACTCTGAAGGTTCAATTTTGACCAATTTCAGGCACAGAAATGACTTTAAACACACTTATATTAGTTGAAAAAGTGATAATTCACATCCAACAGTAATTTACAGTCAAAAGAATAAATGTTAAAATTTCATTAAATTTACCATTTTGGGAACGTACGACATGTCCGCGGTCATCGTTTTTCATCAGAAAATTAATTTTTTGGACTGTACCAAAAATTATTCAAAATGTCAATTGGATCGTGCCTCATGTTGAATGACCACTCTTTAAACCCTCACAGTGACCAAAATTGCCATTTTTACTGAGTATTGCTTACTCAGAAGCTTCAATTTTCACCAATTTCTGGCACAGAAATGGCTTTAAACACACTTATTTTAGTTGAAAAAGTAATAACTCACATCCAACCGTCATTTAAAGTCAAAAGATTAAATGTTAAAATTTCATCAATATTGACCATTTTTTCAACGTTCGACTGGTCCGGGGTCATGGTGTTTCATCAGAAAATGGATTTTTTGGACTCTACCAAAAATGATTCAAAATGTCATTTGGATCGGGCCTCATGTTGAATAACCACTTTTTAAACCCTCACAGTGACCAAAATTGCCATTTTTACGGAGTTTTGCTTACTCAGAAGCTTCAATTTTGACCAATTTCAGGCACATGGATGACTTTAAACACACTTATTTTAGTTGAAAAGTAATATTTCACATCCAACAGTAATTTACAGTCAAAAGATTAAATGTTAAAATTTCATAAAAATTGACCATTTTGGGAACATTCGACATGTCCGTGGTCATCGTTTTTTCATCGGAAAATTGATTTTTTGGACTGTACCAAAAATGATTCAAAATGTCAATTGGATCGTGCCTCATGTTGAATAACCACTCTTTAAACCCTCACAGTGACCAAAATTGCCATTTTTACAGAGTTTTGCTTACTCGGAAGCTTCAATTTTGACCAATTTCAGGGACAGGAATGACTTTAAACACACTTATTTTAGTTGAAAAAGTTATAATTCATATCCAACATTAATTTTACAGTCCAAAGATTAAATGTTAAAATTTCATTAAATTGACCATTTTGGGACTGTTCGACATGTCCGCCGTCATCGTTTTTCATCAGAAAATTAATTTTTTGAACTGTACCCAAAATGATTCAAAATGTCAATTGGATCGTGCCTCATGTTGAATAACCACTTTTTAAACCCTCACAGTGACCAAAATTGCCATTTTTACAGAGTTTTTCTTACTTAGAATCTTAAATTTTGACCAATTTCTGGCACAAAAATGGCTTTAAACACACTTATTTTAGTTGAAAAAGTAATAATTCACATCCAACAGTAATTTACAGCCAAAAGATTAAATGTTAAAATGTCATCAAAATTGATCATTTTAGGAACGTTCGACAGCTCCGCGGTCATCGTTTTTCGTCAGAAAATTGATTTTTTATACTGTACCAAAAATGATTCAAAATGTCAATTTGATCGTGCCTCATGTTGAATAACCACTTTTTAAACCCTCACAGTGACCAAAATTGCCATTTTTACAGAGTTTTTCTTACTTAAAATCTTAAATTTTGACCAATTTCTGGCACAAAAATGGCTTTAAACACACCTATTTTAGTTGAAAAAGTAATAATTCACATCCAACAGTAATTTACAGCCAAAAGATTAAATGTTAAAATTTCATCAATATTTACCATTTTGGGAACGTTCGACAGCTCCGCGGTCATCGCTTTTTCGTCAGAAAATTGATTTTTTGGACTGTACCAAAAATGATTCAAAATGTCAATTGGATCGTGCCTCATGTTGAATACCCACTTTTTAAACACTCACAGTGACCAAAATTGCCATTTTTACAGTTTTGCTTACTCAGAAGCTTCAATTTTGACCAATTTCAGGCACAGAAATGTCTTTAAACACACTTATATTAGTTGAAAAAGTGATAATTCACATCCAACAGTAATTTACAGTCAAAAGAATAAATGTTTAAATTTCATCAAAATTGACCATTTTGGGAACGTTCGACATGTCCGTGGTCATCGTTTTCATCAGAAAATTGATTTTTTGGACTGTACCTAAAATTATTCAAAATGTCAATTGAATTGTGCCTCATGTTGGATAACCACTTTTTAAACCCTCACAGTGACCAAAATGGCCATTTTTACAGAGTTTTGCTTACTCAGAAGCTTCAATTTTGACCATTTTCAGGCACAGAAATGACTTTAAACACACTTATTCTAGTTGAAAAAGTAATAATTCACATCCAATAGTAATTTACAGTTCAAAGATAAAAATTTAAAATGTCATCAAAATTTACCATTTTGGGAACGTTAGACATGTCCGAAGTCATCGTTTTTCATCAGAAAATTAATTTTTTGAACTGTGCCCAAAATGATTCAAAATGTCAATTGGATCGTGCCTCATGTTGAATAACCACTTTTTAAACCCTCACAGTGACCAAAATTGCAAATTTTACAGAGTTTTGCTTAGTCAGAAGCTTTAATTTTGACCAATTTGAGGCACAGAAATGACTTTAAACACACTTATTTTAGTTAAAAAAGTAACAATTCACATCCAACAGTAATTTACAGTCAAAAGATTAAATGTTAAAATTTTATCAAAATTGACCATTTTGGGAACGTTCGACATGTCCGTGGTCATCGTTTTTCATCAGAAAATTGATTTTTTGGACTGTACCAAAATGATTCAAAATGTCAATTGGATTGTGCCTCATGTTGAATACCCACTTTTAAAACCTCAAAGTGACCAAAATGGCCATTTTTTCAGAGTTTTGTTTACTCCGAAGCTTCAATTTTGACCAATTTCAGGCACAGAAATGACTTTAAACACACTTATTTTAGTTGAAAAAGTAATGTCACATCCAACAGTAAATTACAGTCCAAAGATTAAATGTTAAAATTTCATCAAAAATGACCATTTTGGGAACGTTCGACATGTCCGTAGTCATAGTTTTTCATCAGAAAATTAATTTTTTGAACTGTACCCAAAATGATTCAAAATGTCAATTGGATCGTGCCTCATGTTGAATAACTACTTTTTAAACCCTCACAGATCACCAAAATTGCCATTTTTACAGAGTTTTGCTTACTCAGAAGGTTCAATATAGACCAATTTCAGGCACAGAAATGACTTTAAACACACTTATATTAGTTGAAAAAGTGACAATTCACATCCAACAGTAATTTACAGTCAAAAGAATAAATGTAAAAATGTCAGCAAAATTGACCATTTTGGGAACGTTCGACATGTCCGTGGTCATCGTTTTTCATCAGAAAATTGATTTTTTTTCGACTGTACCTAAAATTATTCAAAATGTCAATTGAATTGTGCCTCATGTTGAATAACCACTTTTTAAACACTCACAGTGACCAAAATTGCCATTTTTACAGAGTTTTGCTTACTCAGAAGCTTCAATTTTGACCAATTTCAGGCACAGGAATGACTTTAAACACACTTATTTTAGTTGACAAGTAATAATTCACATCCAACAGTAATTTACAGTCAAAAGAGTAAATGTTAAAATTTCATAAAAATTGACCATTTTGGGAACGTTCGACATGGCTGTGGTCATAGTTTTTTCATCAGAAAATTGATTTTTTGGACTGTATCAAAAAAAATTCAATATGCGAATTGAATTGTGCCTCATGTTGAATAACCACTTTTTAATCCCTCACAGTTACCAAAATGGCCATTTTTTCAGAGTTTTGCTTACTCAGAAGCTTCAATTTTGACCAATTTCAGGCACAGAAATGACTTTAAACACACTTATTTTAGTTGAAAAAGTAATAATTCACATCCAATAGTAATTTACAGTTCAAAGATTAAATGTTAAAATGTCATAAAAATTGACCATTTTGGGAACGTTCGACATGTCCGCGGTCATCGTTTTTCATCAGAAAATTAATTTTTGGACTGTACCCAAAATGATTCAAAATGCCAATTGGATAGTGCCTCATGTTGAATAACCACTTTTTAAACCCTCACAGTTACCAAAATCGCCATTTTTACAGAGGTTTGTTTACTCACAAGCTTCAATTTTGACCAATTTCAGGCACAGGAATGACTTTAAACACACGTATTTTAGTTGAAAAGTAATAATTCACATCCAATAGTAATTTACAGTTCAAAGATTAAATGTTAAAATGTCATCAAAATTGACCATTTTGTGAACGTTCGACATGTCCGCGGTCATCGTTTTTCATCAGAAAATTAAGTTTTTGGACTGTACCAAAAATGATTCAAAATGTCAATTGGATCGTGCCTCATGTTGAATAACGCCTCTTTAAAACCTCACAGTGACCAAAATTGCCATTTTTACAGAGTTTTGCTTACTCAGAAGCTTCAATTTTGACCAATTTCAGGGACAGGAATGACTTTAAACACACTTATTTTAGTTGAAAAAGTTATAATTCATATCCAACATTAATTTACAGTCAAAAGATTAAATGTTAAAATTTCATCAAAATTGACCATTTTGGGAACGTTCGACATGTCCGCGGTAATCGTTTTTCATCCGAAAATTGATTTTTTGGACTGTACCAAAAATGATTCAAAATGTCAATTGGATCGTGCCTCATGTTGAATAACCACTTTTTAATCCCTCACAGTTACTAAAATGCCCATTTTTACTGATTTTGTTTACTCCGAAGCTTCAATTTTGACCAATTTCAGGCACAAAAATGACTTTAAACACACCTATTCTAGTTGCAAAAGTAATAATTCACATCCAATAGTAATTTACAGTTGAAATATAACAATTTAAAATGTCATCAAAATTGACCATTTTGGGAACGTTCGACATGTCCGAAGTCATCGTTTTTCATCAGAAAATGGATTTTTTGGACTCTACCAAAAATGATTCAAAATGTCATTTGGATCGGGCCTCATGTTGAATAACCACTTTTTAAACCCTCACAGTGACCAAAATTGCCATTTTTACAGAGTTTTGCTTACTCAAAATCTTCACTTTTGATGAATTTCAGGCACAGAAATGACTTTAAACACACTTATTTTAGTTGAAAAAGTAATAACTCACATCCAACCGTCATTTAAAGTCAAAAGATTAAATGTTAAAATTTCATCAATATTGACCATTTTTTCAACGTTCGACTGGTCCGGGGCCATCGTTTTTCATCAGAAAATTGATTTTTTGGACTCTACCAAAAATGATTCAAAATGTCATTTGGATCAGGCCTCATGTTGAATAACCACTTTTTAAACCCTCACAGTGACCAAAATTGCCATTTTTACAGAGTTTTGCTTACTCAAAATCTTCAATTTTGACCAATTTCAGGCACAGAAATGACTTTAAACACACTTATTTTAGTTGAAAAAGTAATAATTCACATCCAACCGTCATTTAAAGTCAAAAGATTAAATGTTAAAATTTCATCAATATTGACCATTTTTTCAACGTTCGACTGTTCCGGGGTCATCGTTTTTCATCAGAAAATAAATTTTTTGAACTCTACCAAAAATGATTCAAAATGTCATTTGGATCGGGCCTCATGTTGAATAACCACTTTTTAAACTCTCACAGTGACCAAAATTGCCATTTTTACAGAGTTTTGCTTACTCAAAATCTTCAATTTTGACCAATTTCAGGCACAGAAATGACTTTAAATACACTTATTTTAGTTGAAAAAGTAATAACTCACATCCAACCGTCATTTAAAGTCAAAAGATTAAATGTTAAAATTTCATCAATATTGATCATTTTTTCAACGTTCGACTGGTCCGGGGTCATCGTTTTTCATCAGAAAATGGATTTTTTGGACTCTACCAAAAATGATTCAAAATGTCATTTGGATCGGGCCTCATGTTGAATAACCACTTTTTAAACCCTCACAGTGACCAAAATTGCCATTTTTACAGAGTTTTGCTTACTCAAAAGCTTCAATTTTGACCAATTTCAGGCACAGAAATGACTTTAAACACACTAATTTTAGTTGAAAAAGTAATAACTCACATCCAACCGTCATTTAAAGTCAAAAGATTAAATGTTAAAATTTCATCAATATTGACCTTTTTTTCAACGTTCGACTGGTCCGGGGTCATCGTTTTTCATCAGAAAATTGATTTTTTGGACTCTACCAAAAATGATTCAAAATGTCATTTGGATCGGGCCTCATGTTGAATAACCACTTTTTAAACCCTCACAGTGACCAAAATTGCCATTTTTACAGAGTTTTGCTTACTCAAAATCTTCAATTATGACCAATTTCAGGCACAGAAATGACTTTAAACACACTTATATTAGTTGAAAAAGTGATAATTCACATCCAACAGTAATTTACAGTCAAAAGAATAAATGTTAAAATTTCCTTAAATTGACCATTTTGGGAACGTTCGACAAGTCCGTGGTCATCGTTTTTCATCAGAAAATTGATTTTTTGGAATGTACCTAAAATTATTCAAAATGTCAATTGAATTGTGCCTCATGTTGCATAACCACTTTTTAAACCCTCACAGTGACCAAAATGGCTATTTTTTCAGAGTTTTGCTTACTCAGAAGGTTCAATTTTGACCAATTTCAGGCCAATAAATGACTTTAAACACACTTATTTTAGTTGAAAAAGTAATAATTGACATCCAACAGTAATTTACAGCCAAAAGATTAAATGTTAAAATTTCATCAAAATTGACCATTTTAGGAACGTTCGCAGCTCCGCGGTCATCGTTTTTCATCAGAAAATTGATTTTTTGGACTGCACCAAAAATGATTCAAAATGTCAATTTGATTGTGCCTCATGTTGAATAACCACTTTTTAAACCCTCACAGTGACCAAAATTGCCATTTTTACTGAGTTTTTCTTACTTAGAATCTTCAATTTTGACCAATTTCTGGCACAAACATGGCTTTAAACACACCTATTTTAGTTGAAAAAGTAATAATTCACATCCAACAGTAATTTACAGCCAAAAGATTAAATGTTAAAATTTCATCAATATTTACCATTTTGGGAACGTTCGACAGCTCCGCGGTCATCGCTTTTTAGTTAGAAAATTGAATTTTTGGACTGTACCAAAAATGATTCAAAATGTCAATTGAATTGTGCCTCATGTTGAATACCCACTTTTTAAACCCTCACAGTGACCAAAATTGCCATTTTTACAGAGTTTTGCTTACTCAAAATCTTCAATTTTGACCAATTTCAGGCACAGAAATGACTTTAAACACACTTATTTTAGTTGAAAAAGTAATAATTCACATCCAATAGTAATTTACAGTTCAAAGATAAAAATTTAAAATGTCATCAAAATTTACCATTTTGGGAACGTTAGACATGTCCGAAGTCATTGTTTTTCATCAGAAAATTAATTTTTTGAACTGTGCCCAAAATGATTCAAAATGTCAATTGAATTGTGCCTCATGTTGGATAACCACTTTTTAAACCCTCACAGTGACCAAAATGGCCATTTTTACAGAGTTTTGCTTACTCAGAAGCTTCAATTTTGACCATTTTCAGGCACAGAAATGACTTTAAATACACTTATTCTAGTTGAAAAAGTAATAATTCACATCCAATAGTAATTTACAGTTCAAAGATAAAAATTTAAAATGTCATCAAAATTTACCATTTTGGGAACGTTAGACATGTCCGAAGTCATCGTTTTTCATCAGAAAATAAATTTTTTGAACTGTGCCCAAAATGATTCAAAATGTCAATTGGATCGTGCCTCATGTTGAATAACCACTTTTTAAACCCTCACAGTGACCAAAATTGCAAATTTTACAGAGTTTTGCTTAGTCAGAAGCTTTAATTTTGACCAATTTGAGGCACAGAAATGACTTTAAACACACTTATTTTAGTTGAAAAAGTAACAATTCACATCCAACAGTAATTTACAGTCAAACGATTAAATGTTAAAATTTTATCAAAATTGACCATTTTGGGACTGTTCGACATGTCCGCCGTCATAGTTTTTCATCAGAAAATTAATTTTTTGAACTGTACCCAAAATGATTCAAAATGTCAATTGGATCGTGCCTCATGTTGAATAACTACATTTTAAACCCTCACAGATCACCAAAATTGCCATTTTTACAGAGTTTTGCTTACTCAGAAGGTTCAATATAGACCAATTTCAGGCACAGAAATGACTTTAAACACACTTATATTAGTTGAAAAAGTGATAATTCACATCCAACAGTAATTTACAGTCAAAAGAATAAATGTAAAAATGTCAACAAAATTGACCATTTTGGGAACGTTCGACATGTCCGTGGTCATCGTTTTTCATCAGAAAATTGATTTTTTGGACTGTACCTAAAATTATTCAAAATGTCAATTGAATTGTGCATCATGTTGAATAACCACTTTTTAAACACTCACAGTGACCAAAATTGCCATTTTTACAGAGTTTTGCTTACTCAAAATCTTCAATTTTGACCAATTTCAGGCACAGAAATGACTTTAAACACACTTATTTTAGTTGAAAAAGTAATAATTCACATCCAACTGTCATTTAAAGTCAAAAGATTAAATGTTAAAATTTCATCAATATTGACCATTTTTTCAACGTTCGACTGGTCCGGGGTCATCGTTTTTCATCAGAAAATAAATTTTTTGAACTCTACCAAAAATGATTCAAAATGTCATTTGGATCGGGCCTCATGTTGAATAACCACTTTTTAAACTCTCACAGTGACCAAAATTGCCATTTTTACAGAGTTTTGCTTACTCAAAATCTTCAATTTTGACCAATTTCAGGCACAGAAATGACTTTAAATACACTTATTTTAGTTGAAAAAGTAATAACTCACATCCAACCGTCATTTAAAGTCAAAAGATTAAATGTTAAAATTTCATCAATATTGACCATTTTTTCAACGTTCGACTGGTCCGGGGTCATCGTTTTTCATCAGAAAATAAATTTTTTGAACTCTACCAAAAATGATTCAAAATGTCATTTGGATCGGGCCTCATGTTGAATAACCACTTTTTAAACTCTCACAGTGACCAAAATTGCCATTTTTACAGAGTTTTGCTTACTCAAAATCTTCAATTTTGACCAATTTCAGGCACAGAAATGACTTTAAACACACTTATTTTAGTTGAAAAAGTAATAATTCACATCCAACTGTCATTTAAAGTCAAAAGATTAAATGTTAAAATTTCATCAATATTGACCATTTTTTCAACGTTCGACTGGTCCGGGGTCATCGTTTTTCATCAGAAAAAAAATTTTTTGAACTCTACCAAAAATGATTCAAAATGTCATTTGGATCGGGCCTCATGTTGAATAACCACTTTTTAAACCCTCACAGTGACCAAAATTGCCATTTTTACAGAGTTTTGCTTACTCAAAATCTTCAATTATGACCAATTTCAGGCACAGAAATGACTTTAAACACACTTATTTTAGTTTAAAAAGTAATAACTCACATCCAACCGTCATTTAAAGTCAAAAGATTAAATGTTAAAATTTCATCAATATTGACCATTTTTTGAACGTTCAACTGGTCCGGGGTCATCGTATTTCATCAGAAAATTGATTTTTTGGACTCTACCACAAATGATTCAAAATGTCATTTGGATCGGGCCTCATGTTGAATAACCACTTTTTAAACCCTCACAGTTCACCAAAAGTGCCATTTTTACAGAGTTTTGCTTACTCAGAAGGTTCAATTTTGACCAATTTCAGGCACAGAAATGACTTTAAACACACTTATATTAGTTGAAAAAGTGATAATTCACATCCAACAGTAATTTACAGTCAAAAGAATAAATGTTAAAATTTCATTAAATTGACCATTTTGGGAACGTTCGACAAGTCCGTGGTCATCGTTTTTCATCAGAAAATTGATTTTTTGGAATGTACCTAAAATTATTCAAAATGTCAATTGAATTGTGCCTCATGTTGAATACCCACTTTTTAAACCCTCACAGTGACCAAAATTGCCATTTTTACAGAGTTTTGCTTACTCAAAATCTTCAATTTTGACCAATTTCAGGCACAGAAATGACTTTAAACACACTTATTTTAGTTGAAAAAGTAATAATTCACATCCAATAGTAATTTACAGTTCAAAGATAAAAATTTAAAATGTCATCAAAATTTACCATTTTGGGAACGTTAGACATGTCCGAAGTCATCGTTTTTCATCAGAAAATTAATTTTTTGAACTGTGCCCAAAATGATTCAAAATGTCAATTGAATTGTGCCTCATGTTGGATAACCACTTTTTAAACCCTCACAGTGACCAAAATGGCCATTTTTACAGAGTTTTGCTTACTCAGAAGCTTCAATTTTGACCATTTTCAGGCACAGAAATGACTTTAAACACACTTATTCTAGTTGAAAAAGTAATAATTCACATCCAATAGTAATTTACAGTTCAAAGATAAAAATTTAAAATGTCATCAAAATTTACCATTTTGGGAACGTTAGACATGTCCGAAGTCATCGTTTTTCATCAGAAAATTAATTTTTTGAACTGTGCCCAAAATGATTCAAAATGTCAATTGAATTGTGCCTCATGTTGAATACCCACTTTTTAAACCCTCACAGTGACCAAAATTGCCATTTTTACAGAGTTTTGCTTACTCAAAATCTTCAATTTTGACCAATTTCAGGCACAGAAATGACTTTAAACACACTTATTTTAGTTGAAAAAGTAATAATTCACATCCAATAGTAATTTACAGTTCAAAGATAAAAATTTAAAATGTCATCAAAATTTACCATTTTGGGAACGTTAGACATGTCCGAAGTCATCGTTTTTCATCAGAAAATTAATTTTTTGAACTGTGCCCAAAATGATTCAAAATGTCAATTGAATTGTGCCTCATGTTGGATAACCACTTTTTAAACCCTCACAGTGACCAAAATGGCCATTTTTACAGAGTTTTGCTTACTCAGAAGCTTCAATTTTGACCATTTTCAGGCACAGAAATGACTTTAAACACACTTATTCTAGTTGAAAAAGTAATAATTCACATCCAATAGTAATTTACAGTTCAAAGATAAAAATTTAAAATGTCATCAAAATTTACCATTTTGGGAACGTTAGACATGTCCGAAGTCATCGTTTTTCATCAGAAAATTAATTTTTTGAACTGTGCCCAAAATGATTCAAAATGTCAATTGGATCGTGCCTCATGTTGAATAACCACTTTTTAAACCCTCACAGTGACCAAAATTGCAAATTTTACAGAGTTTTGCTTAGTCAGAAGCTTTAATTTTGACCAATTTGAGGCACAGAAATGACTTTAAACACACTTATTTTAGTTGAAAAAGTAACAATTCACATCCAACAGTAATTTACAGTCAAACGATTAAATGTTAAAATTTTATCAAAATTGACCATTTTGGGAACGTTCGACATGTCCGTAGTCATAGTTTTTCATCAGAAAATTAATTTTTTGAACTGTACCCAAAATGATTCAAAATGTCAATTGGATCGTGCCTCATGTTGAATAACTACATTTTAAACCCTCACAGATCACCAAAATTGCCATTTTTACAGAGTTTTGCTTACTCAGAAGGTTCAATATAGACCAATTTCAGGCACAGAAATGACTTTAAACACACTTATATTAGTTGAAAAAGTGATAATTCACATCCAACAGTAATTTACAGTCAAAAGAATAAATGTAAAAATGTCAGCAAAATTGACCATTTTGGGAACGTTCGACATGTCCGTGGTCATCGTTTTTCATCAGAAAATTGATTTTTTGGACTGTACCTAAAATTATTCAAAATGTCAATTGAATTGTGCATCATGTTGAATAACCACTTTTTAAACACTCACAGTGACCAAAATTGCCATTTTTACAGAGTTTTGCTTACTCAGAAGCTTCAATTTTGACCAATTTCAGGCACAGGAATGACTTTAAACACACTTATTTTAGTTGACAAGTAATAATTCACATCCAACAGTAATTTACAGTCAAAAGAGTAAATGTTAAAATTTCATCAATATTGACCATTTTTTCAACGTTCGACTGGTCCGGGGTCATCGTTTTTCATCAAAAAATGGATTTTTTGGACTCTACCAAAAATGATTCAAAATGTCATTTGGATCGGGCCTCGTGTTGAATAACCACTTTTTAAACCCTCACAGTGACCAAAATTGCCATTTTTACAGAGTTTTGCTTACTCGAAATCTTCAATTATGACCAATTTCAGTCACAGAAATGACTTTAAACACACTTATTTTAGTTTAAAAAGTAATAACTCACATCCAACCGTCATTTAAAGTCAAAAGATTAAATGTTAAAATTTCATCAATATTGACCATTTTTTGAACGTTCAACTGGTCCGGGTCATCGTTTTTCATCAGAAAATTGATTTTTTGGACTCTACCACAAATGATTCAAAATGTCATTTGGATCGGGCCTCATGTTGAATAACCACTTTTTAAACCCTCACAGTGACCAAAATTGCCATTTTTACAGAGTTTTGCTTACTCAAAATCTTCAATTTTGACCAATTTCAGGCACGAAATGACTTTAAACACACTTATTTTAGTTGAAAAAGTAATAAATCACATCCAACCGTCATTTAAAGTCAAAAGATTAAATGTTAAAATTTCATCAATATTGACCATTTTTTCAACGTTCGACTGGTCCGGGGTCATCGTTTTTCATCAGAAAATTGAGTTTTTTGGACTCTACCAAAAATGATTCAAAATGTCATTTGGATCGGGCCTCATGTTGAATAACCACTTTTTAAACCCTCACAGTGACCAAAATTGCCATTTTTACAGAGTTTTGCTTACTCAAAAGCTTCAAATTTGACCAATTTCAGGCACAGAAATGACTTTAAACACACTTATTTCAGTTGAAAAAGTAATAATTCACATCCAACCGTCATTTAAAGTCAAAAGATTAAATGTTAAAATTTCATCAATATTGACCATTTTTTCAACGTTCGACTGGTCCGGGGTCATCGTTTTTCATCAGAAAATGGATTTTTTGGACTCTACCAAAAATGAATCAAAATGTCATTTGGATCGGGCCTCATGTTGAATAACCACTTTTTAAACCCTCACAGTGACCAAAATTGCCATTTTTACAGAGTTTTGCTTACTCAAAAGCTTCAAATTTGACCAATTTCAGGCACAGAAATGACTTTAAACACACTTATTTTAGTTGAAAAAGTGATAATTCACATCCAACCGTCATTTAAAGTCAAAAGATTAAATGTTAAAATTTCATCAATATTGACCATATTTTCAACGTTCGACTGGTCCGGGGTCATCGTTTTTCATCAGAAAATTGATTTTTTGGACTCTACCAAAAATGATTCAAAATGTCATTTGGATCGGGCCTCATGTTGAATAACCACTTTTTAAACCCTCACAGTGACCAAAATTGCCATTTTTACAGAGTTTTGCTTACTCAAAATCTTCAATTTTGACCAATTTCAGGCACAGAAATGACTTTAAACACACTTATTTTAGTTGAAAAAGTAATAACTCACATCCAACCGTCATTTAAAGTCAAAAGATTAAATGTTAAAATTTCATCAATATTGACCTTTTTTTCAACGTTCGACTGGTCCGGGGTCATCGTTTTCCATCAGAAAATGGATTTCTTGGACTCTACCAAAAATGATTCAAAATGTCATTTGGATCGGGCCTCAGGTTGAATAACCACTTTTTAAACCCTCACAGTGACCAAAATTGCCATTTTTACAGAGTTTTGCTTACTCAAAATCTTCAATTTTGACCAATTTCAGACACAGAAATGACTTTAAACACACTTATTTTAGTTGAAAAAGTAATAATTCACATCCAACCGTCATTTAAAGTCAAAAGAGTAAATGTTAAAATTTCATCAATATTGACCATTTTTTCAACGTTCGACTGGTCCGGGGTCATCGTTTTTCATTAGAAAATTGATTTTTTTGGACTCTACCAAAAATGAATCAAAATGTCATTTCGATCGGGCCTCATGTTGAATAACCACTTTTTAAACCCTCACAGTGACCAAAATTGCCATTTTTACAGAGTTTTGCTTACTCAAAATCTTCGATTTTGACCAATTTCAGGCACAGAGATGACTTTAAACACACTTATTTTAGTTGAAAAAGTAATAACTCACATCCAACCGTCTTTTAAAGTCAAAAGATTAAATGTTAAAATTTTATCAATATTGACCATTTTTTCAACGATCGACTGGTCCGGGGTCATCGTTTTTCATCAAAAAATGGATTTTTTGGACTCTACCAAAAATGATTCAAAATGTCATTTGGATCGGGCCTCGTGTTGAATAACCACTTTTTAAACCCTCACAGTGACCAAAATTGCCATTTTTACAGAGTTTTGCTTACTCGAAATCTTCAATTATGACCAATTTCAGGCACAGAAATGACTTTAAACACACTTATTTTAGTTTAAAAAGTAATAACTCACATCCAACCGTCATTTAAAGTCAAAAGATTAAATGTTAAAATTTCATCAATATTGACCATTTTTTGAACGTTCAACTGGTCCGGGTCATCGTTTTTCATCAGAAAATTGATTTTTTGGACTCTACCACAAATGATTCAAAATGTCATTTGGATCGGGCCTCATGTTGAATAACCACTTTTTAAACCCTCACAGTGACCAAAATTGCCATTTTTACAGAGTTTTGCTTACTCAAAATCTTCAATTTTGACCAATTTCAGGCACGAAATGACTTTAAACACACTTATTTTAGTTGAAAAAGTAATAAATCACATCCAACCGTCATTTAAAGTCAAAAGATTAAATGTTAAAATTTCATCAATATTGACCATTTTTTCAACGTTCGACTGGTCCGGGGTCATCGTTTTTCATCAGAAAATTGAGTTTTTTGGACTCTACCAAAAATGAATCAAAATGTCATTTGGATCGGGCCTCATGTTGAATAACCACTTTTTAAACCCTCACAGTGACCAAAATTGCCATTTTTACAGAGTTTTGCTTACTCAAAATCTTCAATTTTGACCAATTTCAGGCACAGAAATGACTTTAAACACACTTATTTTAGTTGAAAAAGTAATAACTCACATCCAACCGTCATTTAAAGTCAAAAGATTAAATGTTAAAATTTCATCAATATTGACCATTTTTTCAACGTTCGACTGGTCCGGGGTCATCGTTTTTCATCAGAAAATGGATTTTTTGGACTCTACCAAAAATGAATCAAAATGTCATTTGGATCGGGCCTCATGTTGAATAACCACTTTTTAAACCCTCACAGTGACCAAAATTGCCATTTTTACAGAGTTTTGCTTACTCAAAAGCTTCAAATTTGACCAATTTCAGGCACAGAAATGACTTTAAACACACTTATTTCAGTTGAAAAAGTAATAATTCACATCCAACCGTCATTTAAAGTCAAAAGATTAAATGTTAAAATTTCATCAATATTGACCATTTTTTCAACGTTCGACTGGTCCGGGGTCATCGTTTTTCATCAGAAAATTGATTTTTTGGACTCTACCACAAATGATTCAAAATGTCATTTGGATCGGGCCTCATGTTGAATAACCACTTTTTAAACCCTCACAGTGACCAAAATTGCCATTTTTACAGAGTTTTGCTTACTCAAAATCTTCAATTTTGACCAATTTCAGGCACGAAATGACTTTAAACACACTTATTTTAGTTGAAAAAGTAATAAATCACATCCAACCGTCATTTAAAGTCAAAAGATTAAATGTTAAAATTTCATCAATATTGACCATTTTTTCAACGTTCGACTGGTCCGGGGTCATCGTTTTTCATCAGAAAATTGAGTTTTTTGGACTCTACCAAAAATGAATCAAAATGTCATTTGGATCGGGCCTCATGTTGAATAACCACTTTTTAAACCCTCACAGTGACCAAAATTGCCATTTTTACAGAGTTTTGCTTACTCAAAATCTTCAATTTTGACCAATTTCAGGCACAGAAATGACTTTAAACACACTTATTTTAGTTGAAAAAGTAATAACTCACATCCAACCGTCATTTAAAGTCAAAAGATTAAATGTTAAAATTTCATCAATATTGACCATTTTTTCAACGTTCGACTGGTCCGGGGTCATCGTTTTTCATCAGAAAATGGATTTTTTGGACTCTACCAAAAATGAATCAAAATGTCATTTGGATCGGGCCTCATGTTGAATAACCACTTTTTAAACCCTCACAGTGACCAAAATTGCCATTTTTACAGAGTTTTGCTTACTCAAAAGCTTCAAATTTGACCAATTTCAGGCACAGAAATGACTTTAAACACACTTATTTCAGTTGAAAAAGTAATAATTCACATCCAACCGTCATTTAAAGTCAAAAGATTAAATGTTAAAATTTCATCAATATTGACCATTTTTTCAACGTTCGACTGGTCCGGGGTCATCGTTTTTCATCAGAAAATGGATTTTTTGGACTCTACCAAAAATGAATCAAAATGTCATTTGGATCGGGCCTCATGTTGAATAACCACTTTTTAAACCCTCACAGTGACCAAAATTGCCATTTTTACAGAGTTTTGCTTACTCAAAAGCTTCAAATTTGACCAATTTCAGGCACAGAAATGACTTTAAACACACTTATTTTAGTTGAAAAAGTGATAATTCACATCCAACCGTCATTTAAAGTCAAAAGATTAAATGTTAAAATTTCATCAATATTGACCATATTTTCAACGTTCGACTGGTCCGGGGTCATCGTTTTTCATCAGAAAATTGATTTTTTGGACTCTACCAAAAATGATTCAAAATGTCATTTGGATCGGGCCTCATGTTGAATAACCACTTTTTAAACCCTCACAGTGACCAAAATTGCCATTTATACAGAGTTTTGCTTACTCAAAATCTTCAATTTTGACCAATTTCAGGCACAGAAATGACTTTAAACACACTTATTTTAGTTGAAAAAGTAATAACTCACATCCAACCGTCATTTAAAGTCAAAAGATTAAATGTTAAAATTTCATCAATATTGACTTTTTTTCAACGTTCGACTGGTCCGGGGTCATTGTTTTCCATCAGAAAATGGATTTCTTGGACTCTACCAAAAATGATTCAAAATGTCATTTGGATCGGGCCTCATGTTGAATAACCACTTTTTAAACCCTCACAGTGACCAAAATTGCCATTTTTACAGAGTTTTGCTTACTCAAAATCTTCAATTTTGACCAATTTCAGACACAGAAATGACTTTAAACACACTTATTTTAGTTGAAAAAGTAATAATTCACATCCAACCGTCATTTAAAGTCAAAAGATTAAATGTTAAAATTTCATCAATATTGACCATTTTTTCAACGTTCGACTGGTCTGTGGTCATACTTTTTCATCAGAAAATTGATTTTTTGAACTCTACCAAAAATGATTCAAAATGTCATTTGGATCGGGCCTCATGTTGAATAACCACTTTTTAAACCCTCACAGTTACCAAAATTGCCATTTTTACAGAGTTTTGCTTACTCAAAATATTCAATTTTGACCAATTTCAGGCACAGAAATGACTTTAAACACACTTATTTTAGTTGAAAAAGTAATAACTCACATCCAACCGTCATTTAAAGTCAAAAGATTAAATGTTAAAATGTCATCAATATTGACCATTTTTTCAACGTTCGACTGGTCCGGGGTCATCGTTTTTCATCAGAAAATGGATTTTTTGGACTCTACCAAAAATGATTCAAAATGTCATTTGGATCGGGCCTCATGTTGAATAACCACTTTTTAAACCCTCACAGTGACCAAAATTGCCATTTTTACAGAGTTTTGCTTACTCAAAAGCTTCAAATTTGACCAATTTCAGGCACAGAAATGACTTTAAACACACTTATTTTAGTTGAAAAAGTAATAATTCACATCCAACCGTCATTTAAAGTCAAAAGATTAAATGTTAAAATTTCATCAATATTGACCATTTTTTCAACGTTCGACTGGTCCGTGGTCATACTTTTTCATCAGAAAATTGATTTTTTGAACTCTACCAAAAATGATTCAAAATGTCATTTGGATCGGGCCTCATGTTGAATAACCACTTTTTAAACCCTCACAGTTACCAAAATTGCCATTTTTACAGAGTTTTGCTTACTCAAAATCTTCAATTTTGACCAATTTCAGGCACAGAAATGACTTTAAACACACTTATTTTAGTTGAAAAAGTAATAACTCACATCCAACCGTCATTTAAAGTCAAAAGATTAAATGTTAAAATGTCATCAATATTGACCATTTTTTCAACGTTCGACTGGTCCGGGGTCATCGTTTTTCATCAGAAAATGGATTTTTTGGACTCTACCAAAAATGATTCAAAATGTCATTTGGATCGGGCCTCATGTTGAATAACCACTTTTTAAACCCTCACAGTGACCAAAATTGCCATTTTTACAGAGTTTTGCTTACTCAAAAGCTTCAAATTTGACCAATTTCAGGCACAGAAATGACTTTAAACACACTTATTTTAGTTGAAAAAGTAATAATTCACATCCAACCGTCATTTAAAGTCAAAAGATTAAATGTTAAAATGTCATCAATATTGACCGTATTTTCAACGTTCGACTGGTCCGGGGTCATCGTTTTTCATCAGAAAATTGATTTTTTGGACTCTACCAAAAATGATTCAAAATGTCATTTGGATCGGGCCTCATGTTGAATAACCACTTTTTAAACCCTCACAGTGACCAAAATTGCCATTTTTACAGAGTTTTGCTTACTCAAAATCTTCAATTTTGACCAATTTCAGGCACAGAAATGACTTTAAACACACTTATTTTAGTTGAAAAAGTAATAACTCACATCCAACCGTCATTTAAAGTCAAAAGATTAAATGTTAAAATTTCATCAATATTGACCATTTTTTCAACATTCGACTGGTCCGGGGTCATCGTTTTTCATCAGAAAATGGATTTTTTGGACTCTACCAAACATGATTCAAAATGTCATTTGGATCGGGCCTCATGTTGAATAACCACTTTTTAAACCCTCACAGTGACCAAAATTGCCATTTTTACAGAGTTTTGCTTACTCAAAATCTTCAATTTTGACCAATTTCAGGCACAGAAATGACTTTAAACACACTTATTTTAGTTGAAAAAGTAATAATTCACATCCAACCGTCATTTAAAGTCAAAAGATTAAATGTTAAAATTTCATCAATATTGACCATTTTTTTCAACGTTCAACTGGTCCGGGTCATACTTTATCATCAGAAAATTGATTTTTTGAACTCTACCAAAAATGATTCAAAATGTCATTTGGATCGGGCCTCATGTTGAATAACCACTTCTTAAACCCTCACAGTTACCAAAATTGCCATTTTTACAGTGTTTTGCTTACTCAAAATCTTCAATTTTGACCAATTTCAGGCACAGAAATGACTTTAAACACACTTATTTTAGTTGAAAAAGTAATAACTCACATCCAACTGTCATTTAAAGTCAAAAGATTAAATGTTAAAATGTCATCAATATTGACCATTTTTTCAATGTTCGACTGGTCCGGGGTCATCGTTTTTCATCAGAAAATTGATTTTTTGGACTCTACCAAAAATGATTCAAAATGTCATTTGGATCGGGCCTCATGTTGAATAAACACTTTTTAAACCCTCACAGTGACCAAAATTGCCATTTTTACAGAGTTTTGCTTACTCAAAATCTTCAATTTTAACCAATTTCAGGCACAGAAATGACTTTAACACACTTATTTTAGATGAAAAAGTAATAAATCACATCCAACCATCATTTAAAGTCAAAAGATTAAATATTAAAATTTCATCAATATTGACCATTTTTTCAACGTTCGACTGGTCCGGGGTCATCGTTTTTCATCAGAAAATTGATTTTTTAGACTCTACCAAAAATGATTCAAAATGTCATTTGGATCAGGCCTCATGTTGAATAACCACTTTTTAAACCCTCACAGTGACCAAAACTGCCATTTTTACAGAGTTTTGCTTACTCAAAATCTTCAATTTTGACCAATTTCAGGCACAGAAATGACTTTAAACACACTTATTTTAGTTGAAAAAGTAATAATTCACATCCAACCGTCATTTAAAGTCAAAAGATTAAATGTTAAAATTTCATCAATATTGACCATTTTTTGAACGTTCGACTGGTCCGGGGTCATACTTTTTCATCAGAAAATTGATTTTTTGAACTCTACCAAAAATGATTCAAAATGTCATTTGGATTGGGCCTCATGTTGAATAACCACTTCTTAAACCCTCACAGTTACCAAAATTGCCATTTTTACAGAGTTTTGCTTACTCAAAATCTTCAATTTTGACCAATTTCAGGCACAGAAATGACTTTAAACACACTTATTTTAGTTGAAAAAGTAATAATTCACATCCAACCGTCATTTAAAGTCAAAAGATTAAATGTTAAAATTTCATCAATATTGACCATTTTTTCAACGTTCAACTGGTCCGGGGTCATACTTTTTCATCAGAAAATTGATTTTTTGAACTCTACCAAAAATGATTCAAAATGTCATTTGGATCGGGCCTCATGTTGAATAACCACTTTTTAAACCCTCACAGTTACCAAAATTGCCATTTTTACAGAGTTTTGCTTACTCAAAATCTTCAATTTTGACCAATTTCAGGCACAGAAATGACTTTAAACACACTTATTTTAGTTGAAAAAGTAATAACTCACATCCAACCGTCATTTAAAGTCAAAAGATTAAATGTTAAAATGTCATCAATATTGATCATTTTTTCAACGTTCGACTGGTCCAGGGTCATCGTTTTTCATCAGAAAATTGATTTTTTGGACTCTACCAAAAATGATTCAAAATGTCATTTGGATCGGGCCTCATGTTGAATAACCACTTTTTAAACCCTCACAGGGACCAAAATTGCCATTTTTACAGAGTTTTGCTTACTCAAAATCTTCAATTTTGACCAATTTCAGGCACAGAAATGACTTTAAACACACTTATTTTAGTTGAAAAAGTAATAACTCACATCCAACCGTCATTTAAAGTCAAAAGATTAAATGTTAAAATTTCATCAATATTGACCATTTTTTCAACGTTCGACTGGTCCGGGGTCATCGTTTTTTATCAGAAAATTGATTTTTTGGACTCTACCAAAAATGATTCAAAATGTCAATTAGATCGGGCCTCATGTTGAATAACCACTTTTTAAACCCTCACAGTGACCAAAATTGCCATTTTTACAGAGTTTTGCTTACTCAAAATCTTCAATTTTGACCAATTTCAGGCACAGAAATGACTTTAAACACACTTATTTTAGTTGAAAAAGTAATAACTCACATCCAACCGTCATTTAAAGTCAAAAGATTAAATGTTAAAATTTCATCAATATTGACCATTTTTTCAACGTTCGACTGGTCCGGGGTCATCGTTTTTCATCAGAAAATGGATTTTTTGGACTCTACCAAACATGATTCAAAATGTCATTTGGATCGGGCCTCATGTTGAATAACCACTTTTTAAACCCTCACAGTGACCAAAATTGCCATTTTTACAGAGTTTTGCTTACTCAAAATCTTCAATTTTGACCAATTTCAGGCACAGAAATGACTTTAAACACACTTATTTTAGTTGAAAAAGTAATAACTCACATCCAACTGTCATTTAAAGTCAAAAGATTAAATGTTAAAATTTCATCAATATTGACCATTTTTTCAATGTTCGACTGGTCAGGGGTCATCGTTTTTCATCAGAAAATGGATTTTTTGGACTCTACCAAAAATGATTCAAAATGTCATTTGGATCGGGCCTCATGTTGAATAACCACTTTTTAAACCCTCACAGTGACCAAAATTGCCATTTTTGCAGAGTTTTGCTTACTCAAAATCTTCAATTTTGACCAATTTCAGGCACAGAAATGACTTTAAACACACTTATTTTAGTTGAAAAAGTAATAACTCACATCCAACCGTCATTTAAAGTCAAAAGATTAAATGTTAAGATTTCATCAATATTGACATTTTTTTCAACGTTCGTCTGGTCCGAGGTCATCGTTTTTCATCAGAAAATGGATTTTTTGGACTCTACCAAAAATGATTCAAAATGTCATTTGGATCAGGCCTCATGTTGAATAACCACTTTTTAAACCCTCACAGTGACCAAAATTGCCATTTTTACAGAGTTTTGCTTACTCAAAATCTTCAATTTTGACAATTTCAGACACAGAAATGACTTTAAACACACTTATTTTAGTTGAAAAAGTAATAATTCACATACAACCGTCATTTAAAGTCAAAAGATTAAATGTTAAAATTTCATCAATATTGACCATTTTTTCAACGTTCGACTGGTCCGGGGTCATACTTTTTCATCAGAAAATGGATTTTTTGGACTCTACCAAAAATGATTCAAAATGTCATTTGGATCGGGCCTCATGTTGAATAACCACTTTTTAAACCCTCACAGTGACCAAAATTGCCATTTTTACAGAGTTTTGCTTACTCAAAATCTTCAATTTTGACCAATTTCAGACACAGAAATGACTTTAAACACACTTATTTTAGTTGAAAAAGTAATAATTCACATCCAACCGTCATTTAAAGTCAAAAGATTAAATGTTAAAATTTCATCAATATTGACCATTTTTTCAACGTTCGACTGGTCCGGGGTCATACTTTTTCATCAGAAAATTGATTTTTTGAACTCTACCAAAAATGATTCAAAATGTCATTTGGATCGGGCCTCATGTTGAATAACCACTTTTTAAACCCTCACAGTTACCAAAATTGCCATTTTTACAGAGTTTTGCTTACTCAAAATCTTCAATTTTGACCAATTTCAGGCACAGAAATGACTTTAAACACACTTATTTTAGTTGAAAAAGTAATAACTCACATCCAACCGTCCTTTAAAGTCAAAAGATTAAATGTTAAAATTTCATCAATATTGACCATTTTTTCAACGTTCGACTGGTCCGGGGTCATCGTTTTTCATCAGAAAATTGATTTTTTGGACTGTACCAAAAATGATTCAAAATGTCAATTGGATCGGGCCTCATGTTGAATAACCACTTTTTAAACCCTCACAGTGACCAAAATTGCCATTTTTACAGAGTTTTGCTTACTCAAAATCTTCAATTTTGACCAATTTCAGGCACAGAAATGACTTTAAACACACTTATTTTAGTTGAAAAAGTAATAACTCACATCCAACCGTCATTTAAAGTCAAAAGATTAAATGTTAAAATTTCATCAATATTGACCATTTTTTCAACGTTCGACTGGTCCGGGGTCATCGTTTTTCATCAGAAAATGGATTTTTTGGACTCTACCAAACATGATTCAAAATGTCATTTGGATCGGGCCTCATGTTGAATAACCACTTTTTAAACCCTCACAGTGACCAAAATTGCCATTTTTACAGAGTTTTGCTTACTCAAAATCTTCAATTTTGACCAATTTCAGGCACAGAAATGACTTTAAACACACTTATTTTAGTTGAAAAAGTAATAATTCACATCCAACCGTCATTTAAAGTCAAAAGATTAAATGTTAAAATTTCATCAATATTGACCATTTTTTCAACGTTCAACTGGTCCGGGTCATACTTTATCATCAGAAAATTGATTTTTTGAACTCTACCAAACATGATTCAAAATGTCATTTGGATCGGGCCTCATGTTGAATAACCACTTCTTAAACCCTCACAGTGACCAAAATTGCCATTTTTACAGAGTTTTGCTTACTCAAAATCTTCAATTTTGACCAATTTCAGGCACAGAAATGACTTTAAACACACTTATTTTAGTTGAAAAAGTAATAACTCACATCCAACCGTCATTTAAAGTCAAAAGATTAAATGTTAAGATTTCATCAATATTGACCTTTTTTTCAACGTTCGTCTGGTCCGAGGTCATCGTTTTTCATCAGAAAATGGATTTTTTGGACTCTACCAAAAATGATTCAAAATGTCATTTGGATCAGGCCTCATGTTGAATAACCACTTTTTAAACCCTCACAGTGACCAAAATTGCCAATTTTTACAGAGTTTTGCTTACTCAAAATCTTCAATTTTGACAATTTCAGACACAGAAATGACTTTAAACACACTTATTTTAGTTGAAAAAGTAATAATTCACATCCAACCGTCATTTAAAGTCAAAAGATTAAATGTTAAAATTTCATCAATATTGACCGTATTTTCAACGTTTGACTGGTCCGGGGTCATCGTTTTTCATCAGAAAATTGATTTTTTGGACTCTACCAAAAATGATTCAAAATGTCATTTGGATCGGGCCTCATGTTGAATAACCACTTTTTAAACCCTCACAGTGACCAAAATTGCCATTTTTACAGAGTTTTGCTTACTCAAAATCTTCAATTTTGACCAATTTCAGGCACAGAAATGACTTTAAACACACTTATTTTAGTTGAAAAAGTAATAACTCACATCCAACCGTCATTTAAAGTCAAAAGATTAAATGTTAAAATGTCATCAATATTGACCATTTTTTCAATGTTCGACTGGTCCGGGGTCATCGTTTTTCATCAGAAAATTGATTTTTTGGACTCTACCAAAAATGATTCAAAATGTCATTTGGATCGGGCCTCATGTTGAATAACCACTTTTTAAACCCTCACAGTGACCAAAATTGCCATTTTTACAGAGTTTTGCTTACTCAAAATCTTCAATTTTAACCAATTTCAGGCACAGAAATGACTTTAACACACTTATTTTAGATGAAAAAGTAATAAATCACATCCAACCGTCATTTAAAGTCAAAAGATTAAATGTTAAAATGTCATCAATATTGACCATTTTTTCAACGTTCGACTGGTCCAGGGTCATCGTTTTTCATCAGAAAATTGATTTTTTGGACTCTACCAAAAATGATTCAAAATGTCATTTGGATCGGGACTCATGTTGAATAACCACTTTTTAAACCCTCACAGTGACCAAAATTGCCATTTTTACAGAGTTTTGCTTACTCAAAATCTTCAATTTTGACCAATTTCAGGCACAGAAATGACTTTAAACACACTTATTTTAGTTGAAAAAGTAATAACTCACATCCAACCGTCATTTAAAGTCAAAAGATTAAATGTTAAAATTTCATCAATATTGACCATTTTTTCAACGTTCGACTGGTCCGGGGTCATCGTTTTTCATCAGAAAATGGATTTTTTGGACTCTACCAAAAATGAATCAAAATGTCATTTGGATCGGGCCTCATGTTGAATAACCACTTTTTAAACCCTCACAGTGACCAAAATTGCCATTTTTACAGAGTTTTGCTTACTCAAAAGCTTCAAATTTGACCAATTTCAGGCACAGAAATGACTTTAAACACACTTATTTTAGTTGAAAAAGTAATAATTCACATCCAACCGTCATTTAAAGTCAAAAGATTAAATGTTAAAATTTCATCAATATTGACCGTATTTTCAACGTTCGACTGGTCCGGGGTCATCGTTTTTCATCAGAAAATTGATTTTTTGGACTCTACCAAAAATGATTCAAAATGTCATTTGGATCGGGCCTCATGTTGAATAACCACTTTTTAAACCCTCACAGTGACAAAAATTGCCATTTTTACAGAGTTTTGCTTACTCAAAATCTTCAATTTTGACCAATTTCAGGCACAGAAATGACTTTAAACAGACTTATTTTAGTTGAAAAAGTAATAACTCACATCCAACCGTCATTTAAAGTCAAAAGATTAAATGTTAAAATTTCATCAATATTGACCATTTTTTCAACGTTCGACTGGTCCGGGGTCATCGTTTTTCATCAGAAAATGGATTTTTTGGACTCTACCAAACATGATTCAAAATGTCATTTGGATCGGGCCTCATGTTGAATAACCACTTTATAAACCCTCACAGTGACCAAAATTGCCATTTTTACAGAGTTTTGCTTACTCAAAATCTTCAATTTTGACCAATTTCAGGCACAGAAATGACTTTAAACACACTTATTTTAGTTGAAAAAGTAATAATTCACATCCATCCGTCATTTAAAGTCAAAAGATTAAATGTTAAAATTTCATCAATATTGACCATTTTTTCAACGTTCAACTGGTCCGGGGTCATACTTTATCATCAGAAAATTGATTTTTTTAACTCTACCAAAAATGATTCAAAATGTCATTTGGATCGGGCCTCATGTTGAATAACCACTTCTTAAACCCTCACAGTTACCAAAATTGCCATTTTTACAGAGTTTTGCTTACTCAAAATCTTCAATTTTGACCAATTTCAGGCACAGAAATGACTTTAAACACACTTATTTTAGTTGAAAAAGTAATAACTCACATCCAACCGTCATTTAAAGTCAAAAGATTAAATGTTAAAATTTCATCAATATTGACCATTTTTTCAACGTTCGACTGGTCCGGGGTCATCGTTTTTCATCAGAAAATGGATTTTTTGGACTCTACCAAAAATGAATCAAAATGTCATTTGGATCGGGCCTCATGTTGAATAACCACTTTTTAAACCCTCACAGTGACCAAAATTGCCATTTTTACAGAGTTTTGCTTACTCAAAAGCTTCAAATTTGACCAATTTCAGGCACAGAAATGACTTTAAACACACTTATTTTAGTTGAAAAAGTAATAATTCACATCCAACCGTCATTTAAAGTCAAAAGATTAAATGTTAAAATTTCATCAATATTGACCGTATTTTCAACGTTCGACTGGTCCGGGGTCATCGTTTTTCATCAGAAAATTGATTTTTTTGGACTCTACCAAAAATGATTCAAAATGTCATTTGGATCGGGCCTCATGTTGAATAACCACTTTTTAAACCCTCACAGTGACCAAAATTGCCATTTTTACAGAGTTTTGCTTACTCAAAATCTTCAATTTTGACCAATTTCAGGCACAGAAATGACTTTAAACACACTTATTTTAGTTGAAAAAGTAATAACTCACATCCAACCATCATTTAAAGTCAAAAGATTAAATGTTAAAATTTCATCAATATTGACCATTTTTTCAACGTTCGACTGGTCCGGGGTCATCGTTTTTCATCAGAAAATGGATTTTTTGGACTCTACCAAACATGATTCAAAATGTCATTTGGATCGGGCCTCATGTTGAATAACCACTTTTTAAACCCTCACAGTGACCAAAATTGCCATTTTTACAGAGTTTTGCTTACTCAAAATCTTCAATTCTGACCAATTTCAGGCACAGAAATGACTTTAAACTTATTTAAACTTATTTTAGTTGAAAAAGTAATAACTCACATCCAACCGTCATTTAAAGTCAAAAGATTAAATGTTAAAATTTCATCAATATTGACCATTTTTTCAACGTTCGACTGGTCCGGGGTCATCGTTTTTCATCAGAAAATGGATTTTTTGGACTCTACCAAAAATGAATCAAAATGTCATTTGGATCGGGCCTCATGTTGAATAACCACTTTTTAAACCCTCACAGTGACCAAAATTGCCATTTTTACAGAGTTTTGCTTACTCAAAAGCTTCAAATTTGACCAATTTCAGGCACAGAAATGACTTTAAACACACTTATTTTAGTTGAAAAAGTAATAACTCACATCCAACCGTCATTTAAAGTCAAAAGATTAACTGTTAAAATGTCATCAATATTGACCATTTTTTCAATGTTCGACTGGTCCGGGGTCATCGTCTTTCATCAGAAAATTGATTTTTTGGACTCTACCAAAAATGATTCAAAATGTCATTTGGATCGGGCCTCATGTTGAATAACCACTTTTTAAACCCTCACAGTGACCAAAATTGCCATTTTTACAGAGTTTTGCTTACTCAAAATCTTCAATTTTGACCAAATTCAGGCACAGAAATGACTTTAAACACACTTATTTTAGTTGAAAAAGTAATAACTCACATCCAACCGTCATTTAAAGTGAAAAGATTAAATGTTAAAATGTCATCAATATTGACCATTTTTTCAACGTTCGACTGTCCGGGGTCATCGTTTTTCATCAGAAAATTGATTTTTTGGACTCTACCAAAAATGATTCAAAATGTCATTTGGATCGGGCCTCATGTTGAATAACCACTTTTTAAACCCTCACAGTGACCAAAATTGCCATTTTTACAGAGTTTTGCTTACTCAAAATCTTCAATTTTGACCAATTTCAGGCACAGAAATGACTTTAAAGACACTTATTTTAGTTGAAAAAGTAATAACTCACATCCAACCGTCATTTAAAGTCAAAAGATTAAATGTTAAAATTTCATCAATATTGACCTTTTTTTCAACGTTCGACTGGTCCGGGGTCATCGTTTTCCATCAGAAAATGGATTTTTTGGACTCTACCAAAAATGATTCAAAATGTCATTTGGATCGGGCCTCATGTTGAATAACCACTTTTTAAACCCTCACAGTGACCAAAATTGCCATTTTTACAGAGTTTTGCTTACTCAAAATCTTCAATTTTGACCAATTTCAGACACAGAAATGACTTTAAACACACTTATTTTAGTTGAAAAAGTAATAATTCACATCCAACCGTCATTTAAAGTCAAAAGATTAAATGTTAAAATTTCATCAATATTGACCATTTTTTCAACGTTCGACTGGTCCGGGGTCATACTTTTTCATCAGAAAATTGATTTTTTGAACTCTACCAAAAATGATTCAAAATGTCATTTGGATCGGGCCTCATGTTGAATAACCACTTTTTAAACCCTCACAGTTACCAAAATTGCCATTTTTACAGAGTTTTGCTTACTCAAAATCTTCAATTTTGACCAATTTCAGGCACAGAAATGACTTTAAACACACTTATTTTAGTTGAAAAAGTAATAACTCACATCCAACCGTCATTTAAAGTCAAAAGATTAAATGTTAAAATGTCATCAATATTGACCATTTTTTCAACGTTCGACTGGTCCAGGGTCATCGTTTTTCATCAGAAAATTGATTTTTTGGACTCTACCAAAAATGATTCAAAATGTCATTTGGATCGGGCCTCATGTTGAATAACCACTTTTTAAACCCTCACAGTGACCAAAATTGCCATTTTTACAGAGTTTTGCTTACTCAAAATCTTCAATTTTGACGAATTTCAGGCACAGAAATGACTTTAAACACACTTATTTTAGTTGAAAAAGTAATAACTCACATCCAACCGTCATTTAAAGTCAAAAGATTAAATGTTAAAATTTCATCAATATTGACCATTTTTTCAACGTTCCACTGGTCCGGGGTCATCGTTTTTTATCAGAAAATTGATTTTTTGGACTCTACCAAAAATGATTCAAAATGTCAATTGGATCGGGCCTCATGTTGAATAACCACTTTTTAAACCCTCACAGTGACCAAAATTGCCATTTTTACAGAGTTTTGCTTACTCAAAATCTTCAATTTTGACCAATTTCAGGCACAGAAATGACTTTAAACACACTTATTTTAGTTGAAAAAGTAATAACTCACATCCAACCGTCATTTAAAGTCAAAAGATTAAATGTTAAAATTTCATCAATATTGACCATTTTTTCAACGTTCGACTGGTCCGGGGTCATCGTTTTTCATCAGAAAATGGATTTTTTGGACTCTACCAAACATGATTCAAAATGTCATTTGGATCGGGCCTCATGTTGAATAACCACTTTTTAAACCCTCACAGTGACCAAAATTGCCATTTTTACAGAGTTTTGCTTACTCAAAATCTTCAATTTTGACCAATTTCAGGCAGAGAAATGACTTTAAACACACTTATTTTAGTTGAAAAAGTAATAACTCACATCCAACTGTCATTTAAAGTCAAAAGATTAAATGTTAAAATGTCATCAATATTGACCATTTTTTCAACGTTCGACTGGTCCAGGGTCATCGTTTTTCATCAGAAAATTGATTTTTTGGACTCTACCAAAAATGATTCAAAATGTCATTTGGATCGGGCCTCATGTTGAATAACCACTTTTTAAACCCTCACAGTGACCAAAATTGCCATTTTTACAGAGTTTTGCTTACTCAAAATCTTCAATTTTGACGAATTTCAGGCACAGAAATGACTTTAAACACACTTATTTTAGTTGAAAAAGTAATAACTCACATCCAACCGTCATTTAAAGTCAAAAGATTAAATGTTAAAATTTCATCAATATTGACCATTTTTTCAACATTCGACTGGTCCGGGGTCATCGTTTTTTATCAGAAAATTGATTTTTTGGACTCTACCAAAAATGATTCAAAATGTCAATTGGATCGGGCCTCATGTTGAATAACCACTTTTTAAACCCTCACAGTGACCAAAATTGCCATTTTTACAGAGTTTTGCTTACTCAAAATCTTCAATTTTGACCAATTTCAGGCACAGAAATGACTTTAAACACACTTATTTTAGTTGAAAAAGTAATAACTCACATCCAACCGTCATTTAAAGTCAAAAGATTAAATGTTAAAATTTCATCAATATTGACCATTTTTTCAACGTTCGACTGGTCCGGGGTCATCGTTTTTCATCAGAAAATGGATTTTTTGGACTCTACCAAACATGATTCAAAATGTCATTTGGATCGGGCCTCATGTTGAATAACCACTTTTTAAACCCTCACAGTGACCAAAATTGCCATTTTTACAGAGTTTTGCTTACTCAAAATCTTCAATTTTGACCAATT
Source organism: Lissotriton vulgaris (assembly GCF_964263255.1). Taxonomy (NCBI): domain Eukaryota; kingdom Metazoa; phylum Chordata; class Amphibia; order Caudata; family Salamandridae; genus Lissotriton; species Lissotriton vulgaris. The sequence continues at coordinate 146,652 of NW_028242273.1, forward strand.
TCAGGCAGAGAAATGACTTTAAACACACTTATTTTAGTTGAAAAAGTAATAACTCACATCCAACTGTCATTTAAAGTCAAAAGAGTAAATGTTAAAATTTCATCAATATTGACCATTTTTTCAATGTTCGACTGGTCCGGGGTCATCGTTTTTCATCAGAAAATGGATTTTTTGGACTCTACCAAAAATGATTCAAAATGTCATTTGGATCGGGCCTCATGTTGAATAACCACTTTTTAAACCCTCACAGTGACCAAAATTGCCATTTTTGCAGAGTTTTGCTTACTCAAAATCTTCAATTTTGACCAATTTCAGGCACAGAAATGACTTTAAACACACTTATTTTAGTTGAAAAAGTAATAACTCACATCCAACCGTCATTTAAAGTCAAAAGATTAAATGTTAAGATTTCATCAATATTGACCTTTTTTTCAACGTTCGTCTGGTCCGAGGTCATCGTTTTTCATCAGAAAATGGATTTTTTGGACTCTACCAAAAATGATTCAAAATGTCATTTGGATCAGGCCTCATGTTGAATAACCACTTTTTAAACCCTCACAGTGACCAAAATTGCCATTTTTACAGAGTTTTGCTTACTCAAAATCTTCAATTTTGACAATTTCAGACACAGAAATGACTTTAAACACACTTATTTTAGTTGAAAAAGTAATAATTCACATACAACCGTCATTTAAAGTCAAAAGATTAAATGTTAAAATTTCATCAATATTGACCATTTTTTCAACGTTCGACTGGTCCGGGGTCATACTTTTTCATCAGAAAATGGATTTTTTGGACTCTACCAAAAATGATTCAAAATGTCATTTGGATCGGGCCTCATGTTGAATAACCACTTTTTAAACCCTCACAGTGACCAAAATTGCCATTTTTACAGAGTTTTGCTTACTCAAAATCTTCAATTTTGACCAATTTCAGACACAGAAATGACTTTAAACACACTTATTTTAGTTGAAAAAGTAATAATTCACATCCAACCGTCATTTAAAGTCAAAAGATTAAATGTTAAAATTTCATCAATATTGACCATTTTTTCAACGTTTGACTGGTCCGGGGTCATACTTTTTCATCAGAAAATTGATTTTTTGAACTCTACCAAAAATGATTCAAAATGTCATTTGGATCGGGCCTCATGTTGAATAACCACTTTTTAAGCCCTCACAGTGACCAAAATTGCCATCTTTACAGAGTTTTGCTTACTCAAAATCTTCAATTTTGACCAATTTCAGGCACAGAAATGACTTTAAACACACTTATTTTAGTTGAAAAAGTAATAACTCACATCCAACCGTCATTTAAAGTCAAAAGATTAAATGTTAAAATTTCATCAATATTGACCATTTTTTCAACGTTCGACTGGTCCGGGGTCATCGTTTTTCATCAGAAAATGGATTTTTTGGACTCTACCAAACATGATTCAAAATGTCATTTGGATCGGGCCTCATGTTGAATAACCACTTTTTAAACCCTCACAGTGACCAAAATTGCCATTTTTACAGAGTTTTGCTTACTCAAAATCTTCAATTTTGACCAATTTCAGGCACAGAAATGACTTTAAACACACTTATTTTAGTTGAAAAAGTAATAATTCACATCCAACCGTCATTTAAAGTCAAAAGATTAAATGTTAAAATTTCATCAATATTGACCATTTTTTCAACGTTCAACTGGTCCGGGTCATACTTTATCATCAGAAAATTGATTTTTTGAACTCTACCAAAAATGATTCAAAATGTCATTTGGATCGGGCCTCATGTTGAATAACCACTTCTTAAACCCTCACAGTTACCAAAATTGCCATTTTTACAGAGTTTTGCTTACTCAAAATCTTCAATTTTGACCAATTTCAGGCACAGAAATGACTTTCAACACACTTATTTTAGTTGAAAAAGTAATAACTCACATCCAACTGTCATTTAAAGTCAAAAGATTAAATGTTAAAATTTCATCAATATTGACCATTTTTTCAATGTTCGACTGGTCCGGGGTCATCGTTTTTCATCAGAAAATGGATTTTTTGGACTCTACCAAAAATGATTCAAAATGTCATTTGGATCGGGCCTCATGTTGAATAACCACTTTTTAAACCCTCACAGTGACCAAAATTGCCATTTTTACAGAGTTTTGCTTACTCAAAATCTTCAATTTTGACCAATTTCAGGCACAGAAATGACTTTAAACACACTTATTTTAGTTGAAAAAGTAATAACTCACATCCAACCGTCATTTAAAGTCAAAAGATTAAATGTTAAGATTTCATCAATATTGACCTTTTTTTCAACGTTCGTCTGGTCCGAGGTCATCGTTTTTCATCAGAAAATGGATTTTTTGGACTCTACCAAAAATGATTCAAAATGTCATTTGGATCAGGCCTCATGTTGAATAACCACTTTTTAAACCCTCACAGTGACCAAAATTGCCAATTTTTACAGAGTTTTGCTTACTCAAAATCTTCAATTTTGACAATTTCAGACACAGAAATGACTTTAAACACACTTATTTTAGTTGAAAAAGTAATAATTCACATCCAACCGTCATTTAAAGTCAAAAGATTAAATGTTAAAATGTCATCAATATTGACCATTTTTTCAACGTTCGACTGGTCCGGGGTCATTCTTTTTCATCAGAAAATTGATTTTTTGAACTCTACCAAAAATGATTCAAAATGTCATTTGGATCGGGCCTCATGTTGAATAACCACTTTTTAAACCCTCACAGTTACCAAATTTGCCATTTTTACAGAGTTTTGCTTACTCAAAATCTTCAATTTTGACCAATTTCAGGCACAGAAATGACTTTAAACACACTTATTTTAGTTGAAAAAGTAATAACTCACATCCAACCGTCATTTAAAGTCAAAAGATTAAATGTTAAAATGTCATCAATATTGACCATTTTTTCAATGTTCGACTGGTCCGGGGTCATCGTTTTTCATCAGAAAATTGATTTTTTGGACTCTACCAAAAATGATTCAAAATGTCATTTGGATCGGGCCTCATGTTGAATAACCACTTTTTAAACCCTCACAGTGACCAAAATTGCCATTTTTACAGAGTTTTGCTTACTCAAAATCTTCAATGTTGACCAATTTCAGGCACAGAAATGACTTTAAACACACTTATTTTAGTTGAAAAAGTAATAACTCACATCCAACCGTCATTTAAAGTCAAAAGATTAAATGTTAAAATTTCATCAATATTGACCATTTTTTCAACGTTCGACTGGTCCGGGGTCATCGTTTTTCATCAGAAAAGGGATTTTTTGGACTCTACCAAACATGATTCAAAATGTCATTTGGATCGGGCCTCATGTTGAATAACCACTTTTTAAACCCTCACAGTGACCAAAATTGCCATTTTTACAGAGTTTTGCTTACTCAAAATCTTCAATTTTGACCAATTTCAGGCACAGAAATGACTTTAAACACACTTATTTTAGTTGAAAAAGTAATAATTCACATCCAACCGTCATTTAAAGTCAAAAGATTAAATGTTAAAATTTCATCAATATTTACCATTTTTTCAACGTTCAACTCGTCCGGGGTCATACTTTATCATCAGAAAATTGATTTTTTGAACTCTACCAAAAATGATTCAAAATGTCATTTGGATCGGGCCTCATGTTGAATAACCACTTTTTAAACCCTCACAGTGACCAAAACTGCCATTTTTACAGAGTTTTGCTTACTCAAAATCTTCAATTTTGACCAATTTCAGGCACAGAAATGACTTTAAACACACTTATTTTAGTTGAAAAAGTAATAACTCACATCCAACCATCATTTAAAGTCAAAAGATTAAATGTTAAAATTTCATCAATATTGACCATTTTTTCAACGTTCGACTGGTCCGGGGTCATCGTTTTTCATCAGAAAATTGATTTTTTGGTCTCTACCAAAAATGATTCAAAATGTCATTTGGATCGGGCCTCATGTTGAATAACCACTTTTTAAACCCTCACAGTGACCAAAACTGCCATTTTTACAGAGTTTTGCTTACTCAAAATCTTCAATTTTGACCAATTTCAGGCACAGAAATGACTTTAAACACACTTATTTTAGTTGAAAAAGTAATAACTCACATCCAACCGTCATTTAAAGTCAAAAGATTAAATGTTAAAATTTCATCAATATTGACCATTTTTTCAACGTTCGACTGGTCCGGGGTCATCGTTTTTCATCAGAAAATTGATTTTTTGGACTCTACCAAAAATGATTCAAAATGTCATTTGGATCGGGCCTCATGTTGAATAACCACTATTTAAACCCTCACAGTGACCAAAATTGCCATTTTTACAGAGTTTTGCTTACTCAAAATCTTCAATTTTGACCAATTTCAGGCACTGAAATGACTTTAAACACACTTATTTTAGTTGAAAAAGTAATAACTCACATCCAACCGTCATTTAAAGTCAAAAGATTAAATGTTAAAATTTCATCAATATTGACCATTTTTTCAACGTTCGACTGGTCCGGGGTCATCGTTTTTCATCAGAAAATTGATTTTTTTGGACTCTACCAAAAATGATTCAAAATGTCATTTGGATCGGGCCTCATGTTGAATAACCACTTTTTAAACCCTCACAGTGACCAAAACTGCCATTTTTACAGAGTTTTGCTTACTCAAAATCTTCAATTTTGACCAATTTCAGGCACAGAAATGACTTTAAACACACTTATTGTAGTTGAAAAAGTAATAACTCACATCCAACCGTCATTTAAAGTCAAAAGATTAAATGTTAAAATTTCATCAATATTGACCATTTTTTCAACGTTCGACTGGTCCGGGGTCATCGTTTTTCATCAGAAAATGGATTTTTTGGACTCTACCAAAAATGATTCAACATGTCATTTGGGTCAGGCCTCATGTTGAATAACCACTTTTTAAACCCTCACAGTGACCAAAACTGCCATTTTTACAGTTTTGCTTACTCAAAATCTTCAATTTTGACCAATTTCAGGCACAGAAATGACTTTAAACACACTTATTTTAGTTGAAAAAGTAATAACTCACATCCAACCGTCATTTAAAGTCAAAAGATTAAATGTTAAAATTTCATCAATATTGACCATTTTTTCAACGTTCGACTGGTCCGGGGTAATCGTTTTTCATCAGAAAATTGATTTTTTGGACTCTACCAAAAATGATTCAAAATGTCATTTGGATCGGGCCTCATGTTGAATAACCACTTTTTAATCCCTCACAGTGACCAAAACTGCCATTTTTACAGAGTTTTGCTTACTCAAAATCTTCAATTTTGACCAATTTCAGGCACAGAAATGACTTTAAACACACTTATTTTAGTTGAAAAAGTAATAACTCACATCCAACCGTCATTTAAAGTCAAAAGATTAAATGTTAAAATTTCATCAATATTGACCATTTTTTCAACGTTCGACTGGTCCGGGGTCATCGTTTTTCATCAGAAAATTGATTTTTTGGACTCTACCAAAAATGATTCAAAATGTCATTTGGATCGGGCCTCATGTTGAATAACCACTTTTTAAACCCTCACAGTGACCAAAACTGCAATTTTTACAGAGTTTTGCTTATTCAACATCTTCAATTTTGACCAATTTCAGGCACAGAAATGACTTTAAACACACTTATTTTAGTTGAAAAAGTAATAACTCACATCCAACCGTCATTTAAAGTCAAAAGATTAAATATTAAAATTTCATCAATATTGACCATTTTTTCAACGTTCGACTGGTCCGGGGTCATCGTTTTTCATCAGAAAATTGATTTTTTGGACTCTACCAAAAATGATTCAAAATGTCATTTGGATCGGGCCTCATGTTGAATAACCACTTTTTAAACCCTCACAGTGACCAAAATTGCCACTTTTACAGAGTTTTGCTTACTCAAAATCTTCAATTTTGACCAATTTCAGGCACAGAAATGACTTTAAACACACTTATTTTAGTTGAAAAAGTAATAACTCACATCCAACCGTCATTGAAAGTCAAAAGATTAAATGTTAAAATTTCATCAATATTGACCATTTTTTCAACGTTCGACTGGTCCGGGGTCATCGTTTTTCATCAGAAAATTGATTTTTTGGACTATACCAAAAATGATTTAAAATGTCATTTGGATCGGGCCTCATGTTGAATAACCACTTTTTAAACCCTCACAGTGACCAAACGTGCCATTTTTACAGAGTTTTGCTTACTCAAAATCTTCAATTTTGACCAATTTCAGGCACAGAAATGACTTTAAACACACTTATTTTAGTTGAAAAAGTAATAACTCACATCCAACCGTCATTTAAAGTCAAAAGATTAAATGTTAAAATTTCATCAATATTGACCATTTTTTCAACGTTCGACTGGTCCGGGGTCATCGTTTTTCATCAGAAAATGGATTTTTTGGACTCTACCAAAAATGATTCAAAATGTCATTTGGATCGGGCCTCATGTTGAATAACCACTTTTTAAACCCTCACAGTGACCAAAATTGCCATTTTTACAGAGTTTTGCTTACTCAAAATCTTCAATTTTGACCAATTTCAGGCACAGAAATGACTTTAAACACACTTATTTTAGTTGAAAAAGTAATAACTCACATCCAACCGTCATTTAAAGTCAAAAGATTAAATGTTAAAATTTCATCAATATTGACCATTTTTTCAACGTTCGACTGGTCCGGGGTCATCGTTTTTCATCAGAAAATGGATTTTTTGGACTCTACCAAAAATGATTCAAAATGTCATTTGGATCAGGCCTCATGTTGAATAACCACTTTTTAAACCCTCACAGTGACCAAAACTGCCATTTTTACAGAGTTTTGCTTACTCAAAATCTTCAATTTTGACCAATTTCAGGCACAGAAATGACTTTAAACACACTTATTTTAGTTGAAAAAGTAATAACTCACATCCAACCGTCATTTAAAGTCAAAAGATTAAATGTTAAAATTTCATCAATATTGACCATTTTTTCAACGTTCGACTGGTCCGGGGTCATCGTTTTTCATCAGAAAATTGATTTTTTTGGACTCTACCAAAAATGATTCAAAATGTCATTTGGATCGGGCCTCATGTTGAATAACCACTTTTTAAACCCTCACAGTGACCAAAATTGCCATTTTTACAGAGTTTTGCTTACTCAAAATCTTCAATTTTGACCAATTTCAGGCACAGAAATGACTTTAAACACACTTATTTTAGTTGAAAAAGTAATAACTCACATCCAACCATCATTTAAAGTCAAAAGATTAAATGTTAAAATTTCATCAATATTGACCATTTTTTCAACGTTCGACTGGTCCGGGGTCATCGTTTTTCATCAGAAAATTGATTTTTTGGTCTCTACCAAAAATGATTCAAAATGTCATTTGGATCGGGCCTCATGTTGAATAACCACTTTTTAAACCCTCACAGTGACCAAAACTGCCATTTTTACAGAGTTTTGCTTACTCAAAATCTTCAATTTTGACCAATTTCAGGCACAGAAATGACTTTAAACACACTTATTTTAGTTGAAAAAGTAATAACTCACATCCAACCGTCATTTAAAGTCAAAAGATTAAATGTTAAAATTTCATCAATATTGACCATTTTTTCAACGTTCGACTGGTCCGGGGTCATCGTTTTTCATCAGAAAATTGATTTTTTGGACTCTACCAAAAATGATTCAAAATGTCATTTGGATCGGGCCTCATGTTGAATAACCACTATTTAAACCCTCACAGTGACCAAAATTGCCATTTTTACAGAGTTTTGCTTACTCAAAATCTTCAATTTTGACCAATTTCAGGCACTGAAATGACTTTAAACACACTTATTTTAGTTGAAAAAGTAATAACTCACATCCAACCGTCATTTAAAGTCAAAAGATTAAATGTTAAAATTTCATCAATATTGACCATTTTTTCAACGTTCGACTGGTCCGGGGTCATCGTTTTTCATCAGAAAATAGATTTTTTTGGACTCTACCAAAAATGATTCAAAATGTCATTTGGATCGGGCCTCATGTTGAATAACCACTTTTTAAACCCTCACAGTGACCAAAACTGCCATTTTTACAGAGTTTTGCTTACTCAAAATCTTCAATTTTGACCAATTTCAGGCACAGAAATGACTTTAAACACACTTATTGTAGTTGAAAAAGTAATAACTCACATCCAACCGTCATTTAAAGTCAAAAGATTAAATGTTAAAATTTCATCAATATTGACCATTTTTTCAACGTTCGACTGGTCCGGGGTCATCGTTTTTCATCAGAAAATGGATTTTTTGGACTCTACCAAAAATGATTCAACATGTCATTTGGGTCAGGCCTCATGTTGAATAACCACTTTTTAAACCCTCACAGTGACCAAAACTGTCATTTTTATAGTTTTGCTTACTCAAAATCTTCAATTTTGACCAATTTCAGGCACAGAAATGACTTTAAACACACTTATTTTAGTTGAAAAAGTAATAACTCACATCCAACCGTCATTTAAAGTCAAAAGATTAAATGTTAAAATTTCATCAATATTGACCATTTTTTCAACGTTCGACTGGTCCGGGGTCATCGTTTTTCATCAGAAAATTGATTTTTTGGACTCTACCAAAAATGATTCAAAATGTCATTTGGATCGGGCCTCATGTTGAATAACCACTTTTTAATCCCTCACAGTGACCAAAACTGCCATTTTTACAGAGTTTTGCTTACTCAAAATCTTCAATTTTGACCAATTTCAGGCACAGAAATGACTTTAAACACACTTATTTTAGTTGAAAAAGTAATAACTCACATCCAACCGTCATTTAAAGTCAAAAGATTAAATGTTAAAATTTCATCAATATTGACCATTTTTTCAACGTTCGACTGGTCCGGGGTCATCGTTTTTCATCAGAAAATTGATTTTTTGGACTCTACCAAAAATGATTCAAAATGTCATTTGGATCGGGCCTCATGTTGAATAACCACTTTTTAAACCCTCACAGTGACCAAAACTGCAATTTTTACAGAGTTTTGCTTATTCAAAATCTTCAATTTTGACCAATTTCAGGCACAGAAATGACTTTAAACACACTTATTTTAGTTGAAAAAGTAATAACTCACATCCAACCGTCATTTAAAGTCAAAAGATTAAATATTAAAATTTCATCAATATTGACCATTTTTTCAACGTTCGACTGGTCCGGGGTCATCGTTTTTCATCAGAAAATTGATTTTTTGGACTCTACCAAAAATGATTCAAAATGTCATTTGGATCGGGCCTCATGTTGAATAACCACTTTTTAAACCCTCACAGTGACCAAAATTGCCATTTTTACAGAGTTTTGCTTACTCAAAATCTTCAATTTTGACCAATTTCAGGCACAGAAATGACTTTAAACACACTTATTTTAGTTGAAAAAGTAATAACTCACATCCAACCGTCATTGAAAGTCAAAAGATTAAATGTTAAAATTTCATCAATATTGACCATTTTTTCAACGTTCGACTGGTCCGGGGTCATTGTTTTTCATCAGAAAATTGATTTTTTGGACTCTACCAAAAATGATTCAAAATGTCATTTGGATCGGGCCTCATGTTGAATAACCACTTTTTAAACCCTCACAGTGACCAAAACTGCCATTTTTACAGAGTTTTGCTTACTCAAAATCTTCAATTTTGACCAATTTCAGGCACAGAAATGACTTTAAACACACTTATTGTAGTTGAAAAAGTAATAACTCACATCCAACCGTCATTTAAAGTCAAAAGATTAAATGTTAAAATTTCATCAATATTGACCATTTTTTCAACGTTTGACTGGTCCGGGGTCATCGTTTTTCATCAGAAAATGGATTTTTTGGACTCTACCAAAAATGATTCAACATGTCATTTGGGTCAGGCCTCATGTTGAATAACCACTTTTTAAACCCTCACAGTGACCAAAACTGCCATTTTTACAGTTTTGCTTACTCAAAATCTTCAATTTTGACCAATTTCAGGCACAGAAATGACTTTAAACACACTTATTTTAGTTGAAAAAGTAATAACTCACATCCAACCGTCATTTAAAGTCAAAAGATTAAATGTTAAAATTTCATCAATATTGACCATTTTTTCAACGTTCGACTGGTCCGGGGTCATCGTTTTTCATCAGAAAATTGATTTTTTGGACTCTACCAAAAATGATTCAAAATGTCATTTGGATCGGGCCTCATGTTGAATAACCACTTTTTAATCCCTCACAGTGACCAAAACTGCCATTTTTACAGAGTTTTGCTTACTCAAAATCTTCAATTTTGACCAATTTCAGGCACAGAAATGACTTTAAACACACTTATTTTAGTTGAAAAAGTAATAACTCACATCCAACCGTCATTTAAAGTCAAAAGATTAAATGTTAAAATTTCATCAATATTGACCATTTTTTCAACGTTCGACTGGTCCGGGGTCATCGTTTTTCATCAGAAAATTGATTTTTTGGACTCTACCAAAAATGATTCAAAATGTCATTTGGATCGGGCCTCATGTTGAATAACCACTTTTTAAACCCTCACAGTGACCAAAACTGCAATTTTTACAGAGTTTTGCTTATTCAAAATCTTCAATTTTGACCAATTTCAGGCACAGAAATGACTTTAAACACACTTATTTTAGTTGAAAAAGTAATAACTCACATCCAACCGTCATTTAAAGTCAAAAGATTAAATATTAAAATTTCATCAATATTGACCATTTTTTCAACGTTCGACTGGTCCGGGGTCATCGTTTTTCATCAGAAAATTGATTTTTTGGACTCTACCAAAAATGATTCAAAATGTCATTTGGATCGGGCCTCATGTTGAATAACCACTTTTTAAACCCTCACAGTGACCAAAATTGCCATTTTTACAGAGTTTTGCTTACTCAAAATCTTCAATTTTGACCAATTTCAGGCACAGAAATGACTTTAAACACACTTATTTTAGTTGAAAAAGTAATAACTCACATCCAACCGTCATTGAAAGTCAAAAGATTAAATGTTAAAATTTCATCAATATTGACCATTTTTTCAACGTTCGACTGGTCCGGGGTCATCGTTTTTCATCAGAAAATTGATTTTTTGGACTCTACCAAAAATGATTCAAAATGTCATTTGGATCGGGCCTCATGTTGAATAACCACTTTTTAAACCCTCACAGTGACCAAACGTGCCATTTTTACAGAGTTTTGCTTACTCAAAATCTTCAATTTTGACCAATTTCAGGCACAGAAATGACTTTAAACACACTTATTTTAGTTGAAAAAGTAATAACTCACATCCAACCGTCATTTAAAGTCAAAAGATTAAATGTTAAAATTTCATCAATATTGACCATTTTTTCAACGTTCGACTGGTCCGGGGTCATCGTTTTTCTTCAGAAAATGGATTTTTTGGACTCTACCAAAAATGATTCAAAATGTCATTTGGATCGGGCCTCATGTTGAATAACCACTTTTTAAACCCTCACAGTGACCAAAATTGCCATTTTTACAGAGTTTTGCTTACTCAAAATCTTCAATTTTGACCAATTTCAGGCACAGAAATGACTTTAAACACACTTATTTTAGTTGAAAAAGTAATAACTCACATCCAACCGTCATTTAAAGTCAAAAGATTAAATGTTAAAATTTCATCAATATTGACCACTTTTTTCAACGTTCGACTGGTCCGGGGTCATCGTTTTTCATCAGAAAATGGATTTTTTGGACTCTACCAAAAATGATTCAAAATGTCATTTGGATCAGGCCTCATGTTGAATAACCACTTTTTAAACCCTCACAGTGACCAAAACTGCCATTTTTACAGAGTTTTGCTTACTCAAAATCTTCAATTTTGACCAATTTCAGGCACAGAAATGACTTTAAACACACTTATTTTAGTTGAAAAAGTAATAACTCACATCCAACCGTCATTTAAAGTCAAAAGATTAAATGTTAAAATTTCATCAATATTGACCATTTTTTCAACGTTCGACTGGTCCGGGGTCATCGTTTTTCATCAGAAAATTGATTTTTTTGGACTCTACCAAAAATGATTCAAAATGTCATTTAGATCGGGCCTCATGTTGAATAACCACTTTTTAAACCCTCACAGTGACCAAAATTGCCATTTTTACAGAGTTTTGCTTACTCAAAATCTTCAATTTTGACCAATTTCAGGCACAGAAATGACTTTAAACACACTTATTTTAGTTGAAAAAGTAATAACTCACATCCAACCGTCATTTAAAGTCAAAAGATTAAATGTTAAAATTTGATCAATATTGACCATTTTTTCAACGTTCGACTGGTCCGGGGTCATCGTTTTTCATCAGAAAATGGATTTTTTGGACTCTACCAAAAATGATTCAAAATGTCATTTGGATCAGGCCTCATGTTGAATAACCACTTTTTAAACCCTCACAGTGACCAAAACTGCCATTTTTACAGAGTTTTGCTTACTCAAAATCTTCAATTTTGACCAATTTCAGGCACAGAAATGACTTTAAACACACTTATTTTAGTTGAAAAAGTAATAACTCACATCCAACCATCATTTAAAGTCAAAAGATTAAATGTTAAAATTTCATCAATATTGACCATTTTTTCAACGTTCGACTGGTCCGGGGTCATCGTTTTTCATCAGAAAATTGATTTTTTGGTCTCTACCAAAAATGATTCAAAATGTCATTTGGATCGGGCCTCATGTTGAATAACCACTTTTTAAACCCTCACAGTGACCAAAACTGCCATTTTTACAGAGTTTTGCTTACTCAAAATCTTCAATTTTGACCAATTTCAGGCACAGAAATGACTTTAAACACACTTATTTTAGTTGAAAAAGTAATAACTCACATCCAACCGTCATTTAAAGTCAAAAGATTAAATGTTAAAATTTCATCAATATTGACCATTTTTTCAACGTTCGACTGGTCCGGGGTCATCGTTTTTCATCAGAAAATTGATTTTTTGGACTCTACCAAAAATGATTCAAAATGTCATTTGGATCGGGCCTCATGTTGAATAACCACTATTTAAACCCTCACAGTGACCAAAATTGCCATTTTTACAGAGTTTTGCTTACTCAAAATCTTCAATTTTGACCAATTTCAGGCACTGAAATGACTTTAAACACACTTATTTTAGTTGAAAAAGTAATAACTCACATCCAACCGTCATTTAAAGTCAAAAGATTAAATGTTAAAATTTCATCAATATTGACCATTTTTTCAACGTTCGACTGGTCCGGGGTCATCGTTTTTCATCAGAAAATTGATTTTTTTGGACTCTACCAAAAATGATTCAAAATGTCATTTGGATCGGGCCTCATGTTGAATAACCACTTTTTAAACCCTCACAGTGACCAAAACTGCCATTTTTACAGAGTTTTGCTTACTCAAAATCTTCAATTTTGACCAATTTCAGGCACAGAAATGACTTTAAACACACTTATTGTAGTTGAAAAAGTGATAACTCACATCCAACCGTCATTTAAAGTCAAAAGATTAAATGTTAAAATTTCATCAATATTGACCATTTTTTCAACGTTCGACTGGTCCGGGGTCATCGTTTTTCATCAGAAAATGGATTTTTTGGACTCTACCAAAAATGATTCAACATGTCATTTGGGTCAGGCCTCATGTTGAATAACCACTTTTTAAACCCTCACAGTGACCAAAACTGCCATTTTTACAGTTTTGCTTACTCAAAATCTTCAATTTTGACCAATTTCAGGCACAGAAATGACTTTAAAGACACTTATTTTAGTTGAAAAAGTAATAACTCACATCCAACCGTCATTTAAAGTCAAAAGATTAAATGTTAAAATTTCATCAATATTGACCATTTTTTCAACGTTCGACTGGTCCGGGGTCATCGTTTTTCATCAGAAAATTGATTTTTTGGACTCTACCAAAAATGATTCAAAATGTCATTTGGATCGGGCCTCATGTTGAATAACCACTTTTTAAACCCTCACAGTGACCAAAACTGCAATTTTTACAGAGTTTTGCTTATTCAAAATCTTCAATTTTGACCAATTTCAGGCACAGAAATGACTTTAAACACACTTATTTTAGTTGAAAAAGTAATAACTCACATCCAACCGTCATTTAAAGTCAAAAGATTAAATATTAAAATTTCATCAATATTGACCATTTTTTCAACGTTCGACTGGTCCGGGGTCATCGTTTTTCATCAGAAAATTGATTTTTTGGACTCTACCAAAAATGATTCAAAATGTCATTTGGATCGGGCCTCATGTTGAATAACCACTTTTTAAACCCTCACAGTGACCAAAATTGCCATTTTTACAGAGTTTTGCTTACTCAAAATCTTCAATTTTGACCAATTTCAGGCACAGAAATGACTTTAAACACACTTATTTTAGTTGAAAAAGTAATAACTCACATCGAACCGTCATTGAAAGTCAAAAGATTAAATGTTAAAATTTCATCAATATTGACCATTTTTTCAACGTTCGACTGGTCCGGGGTCATCGTTTTTCATCAGAAAATTGATTTTTTGGACTCTACCAAAAATGATTCAAAATGTCATTTGGATCGGGCCTCATGTTGAATAACCACTTTTTAAACCCTCACAGTGACCAAACGTGCCATTTTTACAGAGTTTTGCTTACTCAAAATCTTCAATTTTGACCAATTTCAGGCACAGAAATGACTTTAAACACACTTATTTTAGTTGAAAAAGTAATAACTCACATCCAACCGTCATTTAAAGTCAAAAGATTAAATGTTAAAATTTCATCAATATTGACCATTTTTTCAACGTTCGACTGGTCCGGGGTCATCGTTTTTCATCAGAAAATGGATTTTTTGGACTCTACCAAAAATGATTCAAAATGTCATTTGGATCGGGCCTCATGTTGAATAACCACTTTTTAAACCCTCACAGTGACCAAAATTGCCATTTTTACAGAGTTTTGCTTACTCAAAATCTTCAATTTTGACCAATTTCAGGCACAGAAATGACTTTAAACACACTTATTTTAGTTGAAAAAGTAATAACTCACATCCAACCGTCATTTAAAGTCAAAAGATTAAATGTTAAAATTTCATCAATATTGACCATTTTTTCAACGTTCGACTGGTCCGGGGTCATCGTTTTTCATCAGAAAATGGATTTTTTGGACTCTACCAAAAATGATTCAAAATGTCATTTGGATCAGGCCTCATGTTGAATAACCACTTTTTAAACCCTCACAGTGACCAAAACTGCCATTTTTACAGAGTTTTGCTTACTCAAAATCTTCAATTTTGACCAATTTCAGGCACAGAAATGACTTTAAACACACTTATTTTAGTTGAAAAAGTAATAACTCACATCCAACCGTCATTTAAAGTCAAAAGATTAAATGTTAAAATTTCATCAATATTGACCATTTTTTCAACGTTCGACTGGTCCGGGGTCATCGTTTTTCATCAGAAAATTGATTTTTTTGGACTCTACCAAAAATGATTCAAAATGTCATTTGGATCGGGCCTCATGTTGAATAACCACTTTTTAAACCCTCACAGTGACCAAAATTGCCATTTTTACAGAGTTTTGCTTACTCAAAATCTTCAATTTTGACCAATTTCAGGCACAGAAATGACTTTAAACACACTTATTTTAGTTGAAAAAGTAATAACTCACATCCAACCGTCATTTAAAGTCAAAAGATTAAATGTTAAAATTTGATCAATATTGACCATTTTTTCAACGTTCGACTGGTCCGGGGTCATCGTTTTTCATCAGAAAATGGATTTTTTGGACTCTACCAAAAATGATTCAAAATGTCATTTGGATCAGGCCTCATGTTGAATAACCACTTTTTAAACCCTCACAGTGACCAAAACTGCCATTTTTACAGAGTTTTGCTTACTCAAAATCTTCAATTTTGACCAATTTCAGGCACAGAAATGACTTTAAACACACTTATTTTAGTTGAAAAAGTAATAACTCACATCCAACCATCATTTAAAGTCAAAAGATTAAATGTTAAAATTTCATCAATATTGACCATTTTTTCAACGTTCGACTGGTCCGGGGTCATCGTTTTTCATCAGAAAATTGATTTTTTGGTCTCTACCAAAAATGATTCAAAATGTCATTTGGATCGGGCCTCATGTTGAATAACCACTTTTTAAACCCTCACAGTGACCAAAACTGCCATTTTTACAGAGTTTTGCTTACTCAAAATCTTCAATTTTGACCAATTTCAGGCACAGAAATGACTTTAAACACACTTATTTTAGTTGAAAAAGTAATAACTCACATCCAACCGTCATTTAAAGTCAAAAGATTAAATGTTAAAATTTCATCAATATTGACCATTTTTTCAACGTTCGACTGGTCCGGGGTCATCGTTTTTCATCAGAAAATTGATTTTTTGGACTCTACCAAAAATGATTCAAAATGTCATTTGGATCGGGCCTCATGTTGAATAACCACTATTTAAACCCTCACAGTGACCAAAATTGCCATTTTTACAGAGTTTTGCTTACTCAAAATCTTCAATTTTGACCAATTTCAGGCACAGAAATGACTTTAAACACACTTATTTTAGTTGAAAAAGTAATAACTCACATCCAACCGTCATTTAAAGTCAAAAGATTAAATGTTAAAATTTCATCAATATTGACCATTTTTTCAACGTTCGACTGGTCCGGGGTCATCGTTTTTCATCAGAAAATTGATTTTTTGGACTCTACCAAAAATGATTCAAAATGTCATTTGGATCGGGCCTCATGTTGAATAACCACTTTTTAATCCCTCACAGTGACCAAAACTGCCATTTTTACAGAGTTTTGCTTACTCAAAATCTTCAATTTTGACCAATTTCAGGCACAGAAATGACTTTAAACACACTTATTTTAGTTGAAAAAGTAATAACTCACATCCAACCGTCATTTAAAGTCAAAAGATTAAATGTTAAAATTTCATCAATATTGACCATTTTTTCAACGTTCGACTGGTCTGGGGTCATCGTTTTTCATCAGAAAATTGATTTTTTGGACTCTACCAAAAATGATTCAAAATGTCATTTGGATCGGGCCTCATGTTGAATAACCACTTTTTAAACCCTCACAGTGACCAAAACTGCAATTTTTACAGAGTTTTGCTTATTCAAAATCTTCAATTTTGACCAATTTCAGGCACAGAAATGACTTTAAACACACTTATTTTAGTTGAAAAAGTAATAACTCACATCCAACCGTCATTTAAAGTCAAAAGATTAAATATTAAAATTTCATCAATATTGACCATTTTTTCAACGTTCGACTGGTCCGGGGTCATCGTTTTTCATCAGAAAATTGATTTTTTGGACTCTACCAAAAATGATTCAAAATGTCATTTGGATCGGGCCTCATGTTGAATAACCACTTTTTAAACCCTCACAGTGACCAAAATTGCCATTTTTACAGAGTTTTGCTTACTCAAAATCTTCAATTTTGACCAATTTCAGGCACAGAAATGACTTTAAACACACTTATTTTAGTTGAAAAAGTAATAACTCACATCCAACCGTCATTGAAAGTCAAAAGATTAAATGTTAAAATTTCATCAATATTGACCATTTTTTCAACGTTCGACTGGTCCGGGGTCATTGTTTTTCATCAGAAAATTGATTTTTTGGACTCTACCAAAAATGATTCAAAATGTCATTTGGATCGGGCCTCATGTTGAATAACCACTTTTTAAACCCTCACAGTGACCAAAACTGCCATTTTTACAGAGTTTTGCTTACTCAAAATCTTCAATTTTGACCAATTTCAGGCACAGAAATGACTTTAAACACACTTATTGTAGTTGAAAAAGTAATAACTCACATCCAACCGTCATTTAAAGTCAAAAGATTAAATGTTAAAATTTCATCAATATTGACCATTTTTTCAACGTTCGACTGGTCCGGGGTCATCGTTTTTCATCAGAAAATGGATTTTTTGGACTCTACCAAAAATGATTCAACATGTCATTTGGGTCAGGCCTCATGTTGAATAACCACTTTTTCAACCCTCACAGTGACCAAAACTGCCATTTTTACAGTTTTGCTTACTCAAAATCTTCAATTTTGACCAATTTCAGGCACAGAAATGACTTTAAACACACTTATTTTAGTTGAAAAAGTAATAACTCACATCCAACCGTCATTTAAAGTCAAAAGATTAAATGTTAAAATTTCATCAATATTGACCATTTTTTCAACGTTCGACTGGTCCAGGGTCATCGTTTTTCATCAGAAAATTGATTTTTTGGACTCTACCAAAAATGATTCAAAATGTCATTTGGATCGGGCCTCATGTTGAATAACCACTTTTTAATCCCTCACAGTGACCAAAACTGCCATTTTTACAGAGTTTTGCTTACTCAAAATCTTCAATTTTGACCAATTTCAGGCACAGAAATGACTTTAAACACACTTATTTTAGTTGAAAAAGTAATAACTCACATCCAACCGTCATTTAAAGTCAAAAGATTAAATGTTAAAATTTCATCAATATTGACCATTTTTTCAACGTTCGACTGGTCCGGGGTCATCGTTTTTCATCAGAAAATTGATTTTTTGGACTCTACCAAAAATGATTCAAAATGTCATTTGGATCGGGCCTCATGTTGAATAACCACTTTTTAAACCCTCACAGTGACCAAAACTGCAATTTTTACAGAGTTTTGCTTATTCAAGATCTTCAATTTTGACCAATTTCAGGCACAGAAATGACTTTAAACACACTTATTTTAGTTGAAAAAGTAATAACTCACATCCAACCGTCATTTAAAGTCAAAAGATTAAATATTAAAATTTCATCAATATTGACCATTTTTTCAACGTTCGACTGGTCCGGGGTCATCGTTTTTCATCAGAAAATTGATTTTTTGGACTCTACCAAAAATGATTCAAAATGTCATTTGGATCGGGCCTCATGTTGAATAACCACTTTTTAATCCCTCACAGTGACCAAAACTGCCATTTTTACAGAGTTTTGCTTACTCAAAATCTTCAATTTTGACCAATTTCAGGCACAGAAATGACTTTAAACACACTTATTTTAGTTGAAAAAGTAATAACTCACATCCAACCGTCATTTAAAGTCAAAAGATTAAATGTTAAAATTTCATCAATATTGACCATTTTTTCAACGTTCGACTGGTCCGGGGTCATCGTTTTTCATCAGAAAATTGATTTTTTGGACTCTACCAAAAATGATTCAAAATGTCATTTGGATCGGGCCTCATGTTGAATAACCACTTTTTAAACCCTCACAGTGACCAAAACTGCAATTTTTACAGAGTTTTGCTTATTCAAAATCTTCAATTTTGACCAATTTCAGGCACAGAAATGACTTTAAACACACTTATTTTAGTTGAAAAAGTAATAACTCACATCCAACCGTCATTTAAAGTCAAAAGATTAAATATTAAAATTTCATCAATATTGACCATTTTTTCAACGTTCGACTGGTCCGGGGTCATCGTTTTTCATCAGAAAATTGATTTTTTGGACTCTACCAAAAATGATTCAAAATGTCATTTGGATCGGGCCTCATGTTGAATAACCACTTTTTAAACCCTCACAGTGACCAAAATTGCCATTTTTACAGAGTTTTGCTTACTCAAAATCTTCAATTTTGACCAATTTCAGGCACAGAAATGACTTTAAACACACTTATTTTAGTTGAAAAAGTAATAACTCACATCCAACCGTCATTGAAAGTCAAAAGATTAAATGTTAAAATTTCATCAATATTGACCATTTTTTCAACGTTCGACTGGTCCGGGGTCATTGTTTTTCATCAGAAAATTGATTTTTTGGACTCTACCAAAAATGATTCAAAATGTCATTTGGATCGGGCCTCATGTTGAATAACCACTTTTTAAACCCTCACAGTGACCAAAACTGCCATTTTTACAGAGTTTTGCTTACTCAAAATCTTCAATTTTGACCAATTTCAGGCACAGAAATGACTTTAAACACACTTATTGTAGTTGAAAAAGTAATAACTCACATCCAACCGTCATTTAAAGTCAAAAGATTAAATGTTAAAATTTCATCAATATTGACCATTTTTTCAACGTTCGACTGGTCCGGGGTCATCGTTTTTCATCAGAAAATTGATTTTTTGGACTCTACCAAAAATGATTCAAAATGTCATTTGGATCGGGCCTCATGTTGAATAACCACTTTTTAATCCCTCACAGTGACCAAAACTGCCATTTTTACAGAGTTTTGCTTACTCAAAATCTTCAATTTTGACCAATTTCAGGCACAGAAATGACTTTAAACACACTTATTTTAGTTGAAAAAGTAATAACTCACATCCAACCGTCATTTAAAGTCAAAAGATTAAATGTTAAAATTTCATCAATATTGACCATTTTTTCAACGTTCGACTGGTCCGGGGTCATCGTTTTTCATCAGAAAATTGATTTTTTGGACTCTACCAAAAATGATTCAAAATGTCATTTGGATCGGGCCTCATGTTGAATAACCACTTTTTAAACCCTCACAGTGACCAAAACTGCAATTTTTACAGAGTTTTGCTTATTCAAAATCTTCAATTTTGACCAATTTCAGGCACAGAAATGACTTTAAAAACACTTATTTTAGTTGAAAAAGTAATAACTCACATCCAACCGTCATTTAAAGTCAAAAGATTAAATATTAAAATTTCATCAATATTGACCATTTTTTCAACGTTCGACTGGTCCGGGGTCATCGTTTTTCATCAGAAAATTGATTTTTTGGACTCTACCAAAAATGATTCAAAATGTCATTTGGATCGGGCCTCATGTTGAATAACCACTTTTTAAACCCTCACAGTGACCAAAATTGCCATTTTTACAGAGTTTTGCTTACTCAAAATCTTCAATTTTGACCAATTTCAGACACAGAAATGACTTTAAACACACTTATTTTAGTTGAAAAAGTAATAACTCACACCCAACCGTCATTGAAAGTCAAAAGATTAAATGTTAAAATTTCATCAATATTGACCATTTTTTCAACGTTCGACTGGTCCGGGGTCATCGTTTTTCATCAGAAAATTGATTTTTTGGACTCTACCAAAAATGATTCAAAATGTCATTTGGATCGGGCCTCATGTTGAATAACCACTTTTTAAACCCTCACAGTGACCAAACGTGCCATTTTTACAGAGTTTTGCTTACTCAAAATCTTCAATTTTGACCAATTTCAGGCACAGAAATGACTTTGAACACACTTATTTTAGTTGAAAAAGTAATAACTCACATCCAACCGTCATTTAAAGTCAAAAGATTAAATGTTAAAATTTCATCAATATTGACCATTTTTTCAACGTTCGACTGGTCCGGGGTCATCGTTTTTCATCAGAAAATGGATTTTTTGGACTCTACCAAAAATGATTCAAAATGTCATTTGGATCGGGCCTCATGTTGAATAACCACTTTTTAAACCCTCACAGTGACCAAAATTGCCATTTTTACAGAGTTTTGCTTACTCAAAATCTTCAATTTTGACCAATTTCAGGCACAGAAATGACTTTAAACACACTTATTTTAGTTGAAAAAGTAATAACTCACATCCAACCGTCATTTAAAGTCAAAAGATTAAATGTTAAAATTTCATCAATATTGACCATTTTTTCAACGTTCGACTGGTCCGGGGTCATCGTTTTTCATCAGAAAATGGATTTTTTGGACTCTACCAAAAATGATTCAAAATGTCATTTGGATCAGGCCTCATGTTGAATAACCACTTTTTAAACCCTCACAGTGACCAAAACTGCCATTTTTACAGAGTTTTGCTTACTCAAAATCTTCAATTTTGACCAATTTCAGGCACAGAAATGACTTTAAACACACTTATTTTAGTTGAAAAAGTAATAACTCACATCCAACCGTCATTTAAAGTCAAAAGATTAAATGTTAAAATTTCATCAATATTGACCATTTTTTCAACGTTCGACTGGTCCGGGGTCATCGTTTTTCATCAGAAAATTGATTTTTTTGGACTCTACCAAAAATGATTCAAAATGTCATTTGGATCGGGCCTCATGTTGAATAACCACTTTTTAAACCCTCACAGTGACCAAAATTGCCATTTTTACAGAGTTTTGCTTACTCAAAATCTTCAATTTTGACCAATTTCAGGCACAGAAATGACTTTAAACACACTTATTTTAGTTGAAAAAGTAATAACTCACATCCAACCGTCATTTAAAGTCAAAAGATTAAATGTTAAAATTTGATCAATATTGACCATTTTTTCAACGTTCGACTGGTCCGGGGTCATCGTTTTTCATCAGAAAATGGATTTTTTGGACTCTACCAAAAATGATTCAAAATGTCATTTGGATCAGGCCTCATGTTGAATAACCACTTTTTAAACCCTCACAGTGACCAAAACTGCCATTTTTACACAGTTTTGCTTACTCAAAATCTTCAATTTTGACCAATTTCAGGCACAGAAATGACTTTAAACACACTTATTTTAGTTGAAAAAGTAATAACTCACATCCAACCATCATTTAAAGTCAAAAGATTAAATGTTAAAATTTCATCAATATTGACCATTTTTTCAACGTTCGACTGGTCCGGGGTCATCGTTTTTCATCAGAAAATTGATTTTTTGGTCTCTACCAAAAATGATTCAAAATGTCATTTGGATCGGGCCTCATGTTGAATAACCACTTTTTAAACCCTCACAGTGACCAAAACTGCCATTTTTACAGAGTTTTGCTTACTCAAAATCTTCAATTTTGACCAATTTCAGGCACAGAAATGACTTTAAACACACTTATTTTAGTTGAAAAAGTAATAACTCACATCCAACCGTCATTTAAAGTCAAAAGATTAAATGTTAAAATTTCATCAATATTGACCATTTTTTCAACGTTTGACTGGTCCGGGGTCATCGTTTTTCATCAGAAAATTGATTTTTTGGACTCTACCAAAAATGATTCAAAATGTCATTTGGATCGGGCCTCATGTTGAATAACCACTATTTAAACCCTCACAGTGACCAAAATTGCCATTTTTACAGAGTTTTGCTTACTCAAAATCTTCAATTTTGACCAATTTCAGGCACTGAAATGACTTTAAACACACTTATTTTAGTTGAAAAAGTAATAACTCACATCCAACCGTCATTTAAAGTCAAAAGATTAAATGTTAAAATTTCATCAATATTGACCATTTTTTCAACGTTCGACTGGTCCGGGGTCATCGTTTTTCATCAGAAAATTGATTTTTTTGGACTCTACCAAAAATGATTCAAAATGTCATTTGGATCGGGCCTCATGTTGAATAACCACTTTTTAAACCCTCACAGTGACCAAAACTGCCATTTTTACAGAGTTTTGCTTACTCAAAATCTTCAATTTTGACCAATTTCAGGCACAGAAATGACTTTAAACACACTTATTGTAGTTGAAAAAGTAATAACTCACATCCAACCGTCATTTAAAGTCAAAAGATTAAATGTTAAAATTTCATCAATATTGACCATTTTTTCAACGTTCGACTGGTCCGGGGTCATCGTTTTTCATCAGAAAATGGATTTTTTGGACTCTACCAAAAATGATTCAACATGTCATTTGGGTCAGGCCTCATGTTGAATAACCACTTTTTAAACCCTCACAGTGACCAAAACTGCAATTTTTACAGAGTTTTGCTTATTCAAAATCTTCAATTTTGACCAATTTCAGGCACAGAAATGACTTTAAACACACTTATTTTAGTTGAAAAAGTAATAACTCACATCCAACCGTCATTTAAAGTCAAAAGATTAAATATTAAAATTTCATCAATATTGACCATTTTTTCAACGTTCGACTGGTCCGGGGTCATCGTTTTTCATCAGAAAATTGATTTTTTGGACTCTACCAAAAATGATGATTCAAAATGTCATTTGGATCGGGCCTCATGTTGAATAACCACTTTTTAAACCCTCACAGTGACCAAAATTGCCATTTTTACAGAGTTTTGCTTACTCAAAATCTTCAATTTTGACCAATTTCAGGCACAGAAATGACTTTAAACACACTTATTTTAGTTGAAAAAGTAATAACTCACATCCAACCGTCATTGAAAGTCAAAAGATTAAATGTTAAAATTTCATCAATATTGACCATTTTTTCAACGTTCGACTGGTCCGGGGTCATCGTTTTTCATCAGAAAATTGATTTTTTGGACTCTACCAAAAATGATTCAAAATGTCATTTGGATCGGGCCTCATGTTGAATAACCACTTTTTAAACCCTCACAGTGACCAAACGTGCCATTTTTACAGAGTTTTGCTTACTCAAAATCTTCAATTTTGACCAATTTCAGGCACAGAAATGACTTTAAACACACTTATTTTAGTTGAAAAAGTAATAACTCACATCCAACCGTCATTTAAAGTCAAAAGATTAAATGTTAAAATTTCATCAATATTGACCATTTTTTCAACGTTCGACTGGTCCGGGGTCATCGTTTTTCATCAGAAAATGGATTTTTTGGACTCTACCAAAAATGATTCAAAATGTCATTTGGATCGGGCCTCATGTTGAATAACCACTTTTTAAACCCTCACAGTGACCAAAATTGCCATTTTTACAGAGTTTTGCTTACTCAAAATCTTCAATTTTGACCAATTTCAGGCACAGAAATGACTTTAAACACACTTATTTTAGTTGAAAAAGTAATAACTCACATCCAACCGTCATTTAAAGTCAAAAGATTAAATGTTAAAATTTCATCAATATTGACCATTTTTTCAACGTTCGACTGGTCCGGGGTCATCGTTTTTCATCAGAAAATGGATTTTTTGGACTCTACCAAAAATGATTCAAAATGTCATTTGGATCAGGCCTCATGTTGAATAACCACTTTTTAAACCCTCACAGTGACCAAAACTGCCATTTTTACAGAGTTTTGCTTACTCAAAATCTTCAATTTTGACCAATTTCAGGCACAGAAATGACTTTAAACACACTTATTTTAGTTGAAAAAGTAATAACTCACATCCAACCGTCATTTAAAGTCAAAAGATTAAATGTTAAAATTTCATCAATATTGACCATTTTTTCAACGTTCGACTGGTCCGGGGTCATCGTTTTTCATCAGAAAATTGATTTTTTTGGACTCTACCAAAAATGATTCAAAATGTCATTTGGATCGGGCCTTATGTTGAATAACCACTTTTTAAACCCTCACAGTGACCAAAATTGCCATTTTTACAGAGTTTTGCTTACTCAAAATCTTCAATTTTGACCAATTTCAGGCACAGAAATGACTTTAAACACACTTATTTTAGTTGAAAAAGTAATAACTCACATCCAACCGTCATTTAAAGTCAAAAGATTAAATGTTAAAATTTGATCAATATTGACCATTTTTTCAACGTTCGACTGGTCCGGGGTCATCGTTTTTCATCAGAAAATGGATTTTTTGGACTCTACCAAAAATGATTCAAAATGTCATTTGGATCAGGCCTCATGTTGAATAACCACTTTTTAAACCCTCACAGTGACCAAAACTGCCATTTTTACAGAGTTTTGCTTACTCAAAATCTTCAATTTTGACCAATTTCAGGCACAGAAATGACTTTAAACACACTTATTTTAGTTGAAAAAGTAATAACTCACATCCAACCATCATTTAAAGTCAAAAGATTAAATGTTAAAATTTCATCAATATTGACCATTTTTTCAACGTTCGACTGGTCCGGGGTCATCGTTTTTCATCAGAAAATTGATTTTTTGGTCTCTACCAAAAATGATTCAAAATGTCATTTGGATCGGGCCTCATGTTGAATAACCACTTTTTAAACCCTCACAGTGACCAAAACTGCCATTTTTACAGAGTTTTGCTTACTCAAAATCTTCAATTTTGACCAATTTCAGGCACAGAAATGACTTTAAACACACTTATTTTAGTTGAAAAAGTAATAACTCACATCCAACCGTCATTTAAAGTCAAAAGATTAAATGTTAAAATTTCATCAATATTGACCATTTTTTCAACGTTCGACTGGTCCGGGGTCATCGTTTTTCATCAGAAAATTGATTTTTTGGACTCTACCAAAAATGATTCAAAATGTCATTTGGATCGGGCCTCATGTTGAATAACCACTATTTAAACCCTCACAGTGACCAAAATTGCCATTTTTACAGAGTTTTGCTTACTCAAAATCTTCAATTTTGACCAATTTCAGGCACTGAAATGACTTTAAACACACTTATTTTAGTTGAAAAAGTAATAACTCACATCCAACCGTCATTTAAAGTCAAAAGATTAAATGTTAAAATTTCATCAATATTGACCATTTTTTCAACGTTCGACTGGTCCGGGGTCATCGTTTTTCATCAGAAAATTGATTTTTTGGACTCTACCAAAAATGATTCAAAATGTCATTTGGATCGGGCCTCATGTTGAATAACCACTTTTTAAACCCTCACAGTGACCAAAATTGCCATTTTTACAGAGTTTTGCTTACTCAAAATCTTCAATTTTGACCAATTTCAGGCACAGAAATGACTTTAAACACACTTATTTTAGTTGAAAAAGTAATAACTCACATCCAACCGTCATTGAAAGTCAAAAGATTAAATGTTAAAATTTCATCAATATTGACCATTTTTTCAACGTTCGACTGGTCCGGGGTCATCGTTTTTCATCAGAAAATTGATTTTTTGGACTCTACCAAAAATGATTCAAAATGTCATTTGGATCGGGCCTCATGTTGAATAACCACTTTTTAAACCCTCACAGTGACCAAACGTGCCATTTTTACAGAGTTTTGCTTACTCAAAATCTTCAATTTTGACCAATTTCAGGCACAGAAATGACTTTAAACACACTTATTTTAGTTGAAAAAGTAATAACTCACATCCAACCGTCATTTAAAGTCAAAAGATTAAATGTTAAAATTTCATCAATATTGACCATTTTTTCAACGTTCGACTGGTCCGGGGTCATCGTTTTTCATCAGAAAATGGATTTTTTGGACTCTACCAAAAATGATTCAAAATGTCATTTGGATCGGGCCTCATGTTGAATAACCACTTTTTAAACCCTCACAGTGACCAAAATTGCCATTTTTACAGAGTTTTGCTTACTCAAAATCTTCAATTTTGACCAATTTCAGGCACAGAAATGACTTTAAACACACTTATTTTAGTTGAAAAAGTAATAACTCACATCCAACCGTCATTTAAAGTCAAAAGATTAAATGTTAAAATTTCATCAATATTGACCATTTTTTCAACGTTCGACTGGTCCGGGGTCATCGTTTTTCATCAGAAAATGGATTTTTTGGACTCTACCAAAAATGATTCAAAATGTCATTTGGATCAGGCCTCATGTTGAATAACCACTTTTTAAACCCTCACAGTGACCAAAACTGCCATTTTTACAGAGTTTTGCTTACTCAAAATCTTCAATTTTGACCAATTTCAGGCACAGAAATGACTTTAAACACACTTATTTTAGTTGAAAAAGTAATAACTCACATCCAACCGTCATTTAAAGTCAAAAGATTAAATGTTAAAATTTCATCAATATTGACCATTTTTTCAACGTTCGACTGGTCCGGGGTCATCGTTTTTCATCAGAAAATTGATTTTTTTGGACTCTACCAAAAATGATTCAAAATGTCATTTGGATCGGGCCTTATGTTGAATAACCACTTTTTAAACCCTCACAGTGACCAAAATTGCCATTTTTACAGAGTTTTGCTTACTCAAAATCTTCAATTTTGACCAATTTCAGGCACAGAAATGACTTTAAACACACTTATTTTAGTTGAAAAAGTAATAACTCACATCCAACCGTCATTTAAAGTCAAAAGATTAAATGTTAAAATTTGATCAATATTGACCATTTTTTCAACGTTCGACTGGTCCGGGGTCATCGTTTTTCATCAGAAAATGGATTTTTTGGACTCTACCAAAAATGATTCAAAATGTCATTTGGATCAGGCCTCATGTTGAATAACCACTTTTTAAACCCTCACAGTGACCAAAACTGCCATTTTTACAGAGTTTTGCTTACTCAAAATCTTCAATTTTGACCAATTTCAGGCACAGAAATGACTTTAAACACACTTATTTTAGTTGAAAAAGTAATAACTCACATCCAACCATCATTTAAAGTCAAAAGATTAAATGTTAAAATTTCATCAATATTGACCATTTTTTCAACGTTCGACTGGTCCGGGGTCATCGTTTTTCATCAGAAAATTGATTTTTTGGTCTCTACCAAAAATGATTCAAAATGTCATTTGGATCGGGCCTCATGTTGAATAACCACTTTTTAAACCCTCACAGTGACCAAAACTGCCATTTTTACAGAGTTTTGCTTACTCAAAATCTTCAATTTTGACCAATTTCAGGCACAGAAATGACTTTAAACACACTTATTTTAGTTGAAAAAGTAATAACTCACATCCAACCGTCATTTAAAGTCAAAAGATTAAATGTTAAAATTTCATCAATATTGACCATTTTTTCAACGTTCGACTGGTCCGGGGTCATCGTTTTTCATCAGAAAATTGATTTTTTGGACTCTACCAAAAATGATTCAAAATGTCATTTGGATCGGGCCTCATGTTGAATAACCACTATTTAAACCCTCACAGTGACCAAAATTGCCATTTTTACAGAGTTTTGCTTACTCAAAATCTTCAATTTTGACCAATTTCAGGCACTGAAATGACTTTAAACACACTTATTTTAGTTGAAAAAGTAATAACTCACATCCAACCGTCATTTAAAGTCAAAAGATTAAATGTTAAAATTTCATCAATATTGACCATTTTTTCAACGTTCGACTGGTCCGGGGTCATCGTTTTTCATCAGAAAATTGATTTTTTGGACTCTACCAAAAATGATTCAAAATGTCATTTGGATCGGGCCTCATGTTGAATAACCACTTTTTAAACCCTCACAGTGACCAAAATTGCCATTTTTACAGAGTTTTGCTTACTCAAAATCTTCAATTTTGACCAATTTCAGGCACAGAAATGACTTTAAACACACTTATTTTAGTTGAAAAAGTAATAACTCACATCCAACCGTCATTGAAAGTCAAAAGATTAAATGTTAAAATTTCATCAATATTGACCATTTTTTCAACGTTCGACTGGTCCGGGGTCATCGTTTTTCATCAGAAAATTGATTTTTTGGACTCTACCAAAAATGATTCAAAATGTCATTTGGATCGGGCCTCATGTTGAATAACCACTTTTTAAACCCTCACAGTGACCAAACGTGCCATTTTTACAGAGTTTTGCTTACTCAAAATCTTCAATTTTGACCAATTTCAGGCACAGAAATGACTTTAAACACACTTATTTTAGTTGAAAAAGTAATAACTCACATCCAACCGTCATTTAAAGTCAAAAGATTAAATGTTAAAATTTCATCAATATTGACCATTTTTTCAACGTTCGACTGGTCCGGGGTCATCGTTTTTCATCAGAAAATGGATTTTTTGGACTCTACCAAAAATGATTCAAAATGTCATTTGGATCGGGCCTCATGTTGAATAACCACTTTTTAAACCCTCACAGTGACCAAAATTGCCATTTTTACAGAGTTTTGCTTACTCAAAATCTTCAATTTTGACCAATTTCAGGCACAGAAATGACTTTAAACACACTTATTTTAGTTGAAAAAGTAATAACTCACATCCAACCGTCATTTAAAGTCAAAAGATTAAATGTTAAAATTTCATCAATATTGACCATTTTTTCAACGTTCGACTGGTCCGGGGTCATCGTTTTTCATCAGAAAATGGATTTTTTGGACTCTACCAAAAATGATTCAAAATGTCATTTGGATCAGGCCTCATGTTGAATAACCACTTTTTAAACCCTCACAGTGACCAAAACTGCCATTTTTACAGAGTTTTGCTTACTCAAAATCTTCAATTTTGACCAATTTCAGGCACAGAAATGACTTTAAACACACTTATTTTAGTTGAAAAAGTAATAACTCACATCCAACCATCATTTAAAGTCAAAAGATTAAATGTTAAAATTTCATCAATATTGACCATTTTTTCAACGTTCGACTGGTCCGGGGTCATCGTTTTTCATCAGAAAATTGATTTTTTGGTCTCTACCAAAAATGATTCAAAATGTCATTTGGATCGGGCCTCATGTTGAATAACCACTTTTTAAACCCTCACAGTGACCAAAACTGCCATTTTTACAGAGTTTTGCTTACTCAAAATCTTCAATTTTGACCAATTTCAGGCACAGAAATGACTTTAAACACACTTATTTTAGTTG
Source organism: Lissotriton vulgaris (assembly GCF_964263255.1). Lineage (NCBI taxonomy): Eukaryota > Metazoa > Chordata > Amphibia > Caudata > Salamandridae > Lissotriton > Lissotriton vulgaris. Next base: position 176,861 of record NW_028242273.1, read on the forward strand.
AAAAAGTAATAACTCACATCCAACCGTCATTTAAAGTCAAAAGATTAAATGTTAAAATTTCATCAATATTGACCATTTTTTCAACGTTCGACTGGTCCGGGGTCATCGTTTTTCATCAGAAAATTGATTTTTTGGACTCTACCAAAAATGATTCAAAATGTCATTTGGATCGGGCCTCATGTTGAATAACCACTATTTAAACCCTCACAGTGACCAAAATTGCCATTTTTACAGAGTTTTGCTTACTCAAAATCTTCAATTTTGACCAATTTCAGGCACTGAAATGACTTTAAACACACTTATTTTAGTTGAAAAAGTAATAACTCACATCCAACCGTCATTTAAAGTCAAAAGATTAAATGTTAAAATTTCATCAATATTGACCATTTTTTCAACGTTCGACTGGTCCGGGGTCATCGTTTTTCATCAGAAAATTGATTTTTTTGGACTCTACCAAAAATGATTCAAAATGTCATTTGGATCGGGCCTCATGTTGAATAACCACTTTTTAAACCCTCACAGTGACCAAAACTGCCATTTTTACAGAGTTTTGCTTACTCAAAATCTTCAATTTTGACCAATTTCAGGCACAGAAATGACTTTAAACACACTTATTGTAGTTGAAAAAGTAATAACTCACATCCAACCGTCATTTAAAGTCAAAAGATTAAATGTTAAAATTTCATCAATATTGACCATTTTTTCAACATTCGACTGGTCCGGGGTCATCGTTTTTCATCAGAAAATGGATTTTTTGGACTCTACCAAAAATGATTCAACATGTCATTTGGGTCAGGCCTCATGTTGAATAACCACTTTTTAAACCCTCACAGTGACCAAAACTGCCATTTTTACAGTTTTGCTTACTCAAAATCTTCAATTTTGACCAATTTCAGGCACAGAAATGACTTTAAACACACTTATTTTAGTTGAAAAAGTAATAACTCACATCCAACCGTCATTTAAAGTCAAAAGATTAAATGTTAAAATTTCATCAATATTGACCATTTTTTCAACGTTCGATTGGTCCGGGGTCATCGTTTTTCATCAGAAAATTGATTTTTTGGACTCTACCAAAAATGATTCAAAATGTCATTTGGATCGGGCCTCATGTTGAATAACCACTTTTTAATCCCTCACAGTGACCAAAACTGCCATTTTTACAGAGTTTTGCTTACTCAAAATCTTCAATTTTGACCAATTTCAGGCACAGAAATGACTTTAAACACACTTATTTTAGTTGAAAAAGTAATAACTCACATCCAACCGTCATTTAAAGTCAAAAGATTAAATGTTAAAATTTCATCAATATTGACCATTTTTTCAACGTTCGACTGGTCCGGGGTCATCGTTTTTCATCAGAAAATTGATTTTTTGGACTCTACCAAAAATGATTCAAAATGTCATTTGGATCGGGCCTCATGTTGAATAACCACTTTTTAAACCCTCACAGTGACCAAAACTGCAATTTTTACAGAGTTTTGCTTATTCAAAATCTTCAATTTTGACCAATTTCAGGCACAGAAATGACTTTAAACACACTTATTTTAGTTGAAAAAGTAATAACTCACATCCAACCGTCATTTAAAGTCAAAAGATTAAATATTAAAATTTCATCAATATTGACCATTTTTTCAACGTTCGACTGGTCCGGGGTCATCGTTTTTCATCAGAAAATTGATTTTTTGGACTCTACCAAAAATGATTCAAAATGTCATTTGGATCGGGCCTCATGTTGAATAACCACTTTTTAAACCCTCACAGTGACCAAAATTGCCATTTTTACAGAGTTTTGCTTACTCAAAATCTTCAATTTTGACCAATTTCAGGCACAGAAATGACTTTAAACACACTTATTTTAGTTGAAAAAGTAATAACTCACATCCAACCGTCATTGAAAGTCAAAAGATTAAATGTTAAAATTTCATCAATATTGACCATTTTTTCAACGTTCGACTGGTCCGGGGTCATTGTTTTTCATCAGAAAATTGATTTTTTGGACTCTACCAAAAATGATTCAAAATGTCATTTGGATCAGGCCTCATGTTGAATAACCACTTTTTAAACCCTCACAGTGACCAAACGTGCCATTTTTACAGAGTTTTGCTTACTCAAAATCTTCAATTTTGACCAATTTCAGGCACAGAAATGACTTTAAACACACTTATTTTAGTTGAAAAAGTAATAACTCACATCCAACCGTCATTTAAAGTCAAAAGATTAAATGTTAAAATTTCATCAATATTGACCATTTTTTCAACGTTCGACTGGTCCGGGGTCATCGTTTTTCATCAGAAAATGGATTTTTTGGACTCTACCAAAAATGATTCAAAATGTCATTTGGATCGGGCCTCATGTTGAATAACCACTTTTTAAACCCTCACAGTGACCAAAATTGCCATTTTTACAGAGTTTTGCTTACTCAAAATCTTCAATTTTGACCAATTTCAGGCACAGAAATGACTTTAAACACACTTATTTTAGTTGAAAAAGTAATAACTCACATCCAACCGTCATTTAAAGTCAAAAGATTAAATGTTAAAATTTCATCAATATTGACCATTTTTTCAACGTTCGACTGGTCCGGGGTCATCGTTTTTCATCAGAAAATGGATTTTTTGGACTCTACCAAAAATGATTCAAAATGTCATTTGGATCAGGCCTCATGTTGAATAACCACTTTTTAAACCCTCACAGTGACCAAAACTGCCATTTTTACAGAGTTTTGCTTACTCAAAATCTTCAATTTTGACCAATTTCAGGCACAGAAATGACTTTAAACACACTTATTTTAGTTGAAAAAGTAATAACTCACATCCAACCGTCATTTAAAGTCAAAAGATTAAATGTTAAAATTTCATCAATATTGACCATTTTTTCAACGTTCGACTGGTCCGGGGTCATCGTTTTTCATCAGAAAATTGATTTTTTTGGACTCTACCAAAAATGATTCAAAATGTCATTTGGATCGGGCCTCATGTTGAATAACCACTTTTTAAACCCTCACAGTGACCAAAATTGCCATTTTTACAGAGTTTTGCTTACTCAAAATCTTCAATTTTGACCAATTTCAGGCACAGAAATGACTTTAAACACACTTATTTTAGTTGAAAAAGTAATAACTCACATCCAACCGTCATTTAAAGTCAAAAGATTAAATGTTAAAATTTGATCAATATTGACAATTTTTTCAACGTTCGACTGGTCCGGGGTCATCGTTTTTCATCAGAAAATGGATTTTTTGGACTCTACCAAAAATGATTCAAAATGTCATTTGGATCAGGCCTCATGTTGAATAACCACTTTTTAAACCCTTACAGTGACCAAAACTGCCATTTTTACAGAGTTTTGCTTACTCAAAATCTTCAATTTTGACCAATTTCAGGCACAGAAATGACTTTAAACACACTTATTTTAGTTGAAAAAGTAATAACTCACATCCAACCATCATTTAAAGTCAAAAGATTAAATGTTAAAATTTCATCAATATTGACCATTTTTTCAACGTTCGACTGGTCCGGGGTCATCGTTTTTCATCAGAAAATTGATTTTTTGGTCTCTACCAAAAATGATTCAAAATGTCATTTGGATCGGGCCTCATGTTGAATAACCACTTTTTAAACCCTCACAGTGACCAAAACTGCCATTTTTACAGAGTTTTGCTTACTCAAAATCTTCAATTTTGACCAATTTCAGGCACAGAAATGACTTTAAACACACTTATTTTAGTTGAAAAAGTAATAACTCACATCCAACCGTCATTTAAAGTCAAAAGATTAAATGTTAAAATTTCATCAATATTGACCATTTTTTCAACGTTCGACTGGTCCGGGGTCATCGTTTTTCATCAGAAAATTGATTTTTTTGGACTCTACCAAAAATGATTCAAAATGTCATTTGGATCGGGCCTCATGTTGAATAACCACTTTTTAAACCCTCACAGTGACCAAAACTGCCATTTTTACAGAGTTTTGCTTACTCAAAATCTTCAATTTTGACCAATTTCAGGCACAGAAATGACTTTAAACACACTTATTGTCGTTGAAAAAGTAATAACTCACATCCAACCGTCATTTAAAGTCAAAAGATTAAATGTTAAAATTTCATCAATATTGACCATTTTTTCAACGTTCGACTGGTCCGGGGTCATCGTTTTCCATCAGAAAATGGATTTTTTGGACTCTACCAAAAATGATTCAACATGTCATTTGGGTCAGGCCTCATGTTGAATAACCACTTTTTAAACCCTCACAGTGACCAAAACTGCCATTTTTACAGTTTTGCTTACTCAAAATCTTCAATTTTGACCAATTTCAGGCACAGAAATGACTTTAAACACACTTATTTTAGTTGAAAAAGTAATAACTCACATCCAACCGTCATTTAAAGTCAAAAGATTAAATGTTAAAATTTCATCAATATTGACCATTTTTTCAACGTTCGACTGGTCCGGGGTCATCGTTTTTCATCAGAAAATTGATTTTTTGGACTCTACCAAAAATGATTCAAAATGTCATTTGGATCGGGCCTCATGTTGAATAACCACTTTTTAATCCCTCACAGTGACCAAAACTGCCATTTTTACAGAGTTTTGCTTACTCAAAATCTTCAATTTTGACCAATTTCAGGCACAGAAATGACTTTAAACACACTTATTTTAGTTGAAAAAGTAATAACTCACATCCAACCGTCATTTAAAGTCAAAAGATTAAATGTTAAAATTTCATCAATATTGACCATTTTTTCAACGTTCGACTGGTCCGGGGTCATCGTTTTTCATCAGAAAATTGATTTTTTGGACTCTACCAAAAATGATTCAAAATGTCATTTGGATCGGGCCTCATGTTGAATAACCACTTTTTAAACCCTCACAGTGACCAAAACTGCAATTTTTACAGAGTTTTGCTTATTCAAAATCTTCAATTTTGACCAATTTCAGGCACAGAAATGACTTTAAACACACTTATTTTAGTTGAAAAAGTAATAACTCACATCCAACCGTCATTTAAAGTCAAAAGATTAAATATTAAAATTTCATCAATATTGACCATTTTTTCAACGTTCGACTGGTCCGGGGTCATCGTTTTTCATCAGAAAATTGATTTTTTGGACTCTACCAAAAATGATTCAAAATGTCATTTGGATCGGGCCTCATGTTGAATAACCACTTTTTAAACCCTCACAGTGACCAAAATTGCCATTTTTACAGAGTTTTGCTTACTCAAAATCTTCAATTTTGACCAATTTCAGGCACAGAAATGACTTTAAACACACTTATTTTAGTTGAAAAAGTAATAACTCACATCCAACCGTCATTGAAAGTCAAAAGATTAAATGTTAAAATTTCATCAATATTGACCATTTTTTCAACGTTCGACTGGTCCGGGGTCATCGTTTTTCATCAGAAAATTGATTTTTTGGACTCTACCAAAAATGATTCAAAATGTCATTTGGATCGGGCCTCATGTTGAATAACCACTTTTTAAACCCTCACAGTGACCAAACGTGCCATTTTTACAGAGTTTTGCTTACTCAAAATCTTCAATTTTGACCAATTTCAGGCACAGAAATGACTTTAAACACACTTATTTTAGTTGAAAAAGTAATAACTCACATCCAACCGTCATTTAAAGTCAAAAGATTAAATGTTAAAATTTCATCAATATTGACCATTTTTTCAACGTTCGACTGGTCCGGGGTCATCGTTTTTCATCAGAAAATGGATTTTTTGGACTCTACCAAAAATGATTCAAAATGTCATTTGGATCGGGCCTCATGTTGAATAACCACTTTTTAAACCCTCACAGTGACCAAAATTGCCATTTTTACAGAGTTTTGCTTACTCAAAATCTTCAATTTTGACCAATTTCAGGCACAGAAATGACTTTAAACACACTTATTTTAGTTGAAAAAGTAATAACTCACATCCAACCGTCATTTAAAGTCAAAAGATTAAATGTTAAAATTTCATCAATATTGACCATTTTTTCAACGTTCGACTGGTCCGGGGTCATCGTTTTTCATCAGAAAATGGATTTTTTGGACTCTACCAAAAATGATTCAAAATGTCATTTGGATCAGGCCTCATGTTGAATAACCACTTTTTAAACCCTCACAGTGACCAAAACTGCCATTTTTACAGAGTTTTGCTTACTCAAAATCTTCAATTTTGACCAATTTCAGGCACAGAAATGACTTTAAACACACTTATTTTAGTTGAAAAAGTAATAACTCACATCCAACCGTCATTTAAAGTCAAAAGATTAAATGTTAAAATTTCATCAATATTGACCATTTTTTCAACGTTCGACTGGTCCGGGGTCATCGTTTTTCATCAGAAAATTGATTTTTTTGGACTCTACCAAAAATGATTCAAAATGTCATTTGGATCGGGCCTTATGTTGAATAACCACTTTTTAAACCCTCACAGTGACCAAAATTGCCATTTTTACAGAGTTTTGCTTACTCAAAATCTTCAATTTTGACCAATTTCAGGCACAGAAATGACTTTAAACACACTTATTTTAGTTGAAAAAGTAATAACTCACATCCAACCGTCATTTAAAGTCAAAAGATTAAATGTTAAAATTTGATCAATATTGACCATTTTTTCAACGTTCGACTGGTCCGGGGTCATCGTTTTTCATCAGAAAATGGATTTTTTGGACTCTACCAAAAATGATTCAAAATGTCATTTGGATCAGGCCTCATGTTGAATAACCACTTTTTAAACCCTCACAGTGACCAAAACTGCCATTTTTACAGAGTTTTGCTTACTCAAAATCTTCAATTTTGACCAATTTCAGGCACAGAAATGACTTTAAACACACTTATTTTAGTTGAAAAAGTAATAACTCACATCCAACCATCATTTAAAGTCAAAAGATTAAATGTTAAAATTTCATCAATATTGACCATTTTTTCAACGTTCGACTGGTCCGGGGTCATCGTTTTTCATCAGAAAATTGATTTTTTGGTCTCTACAAAAAATGATTCAAAATGTCATTTGGATCGGGCCTCATGTTGAATAACCACTTTTTAAACCCTCACAGTGACCAAAACTGCCATTTTTACAGAGTTTTGCTTACTCAAAATCTTCAATTTTGACCAATTTCAGGCACAGAAATGACTTTAAACACACTTATTTTAGTTGAAAAAGTAATAACTCACATCCAACCGTCATTTAAAGTCAAAAGATTAAATGTTAAAATTTCATCAATATTGACCATTTTTTCAACGTTCGACTGGTCCGGGGTCATCGTTTTTCATCAGAAAATTGATTTTTTGGACTCTACCAAAAATGATTCAAAATGTCATTTGGATCGGGCCTCATGTTGAATAACCACTATTTAAACCCTCACAGTGACCAAAATTGCCATTTTTACAGAGTTTTGCTTACTCAAAATCTTCAATTTTGACCAATTTCAGGCACTGAAATGACTTTAAACACACTTATTTTAGTTGAAAAAGTAATAACTCACATCCAACCGTCATTTAAAGTCAAAAGATTAAATGTTAAAATTTCATCAATATTGACCATTTTTTCAACGTTCGACTGGTCCGGGGTCATCGTTTTTCATCAGAAAATTGATTTTTTTGGACTCTACCAAAAATGATTCAAAATGTCATTTGGATCGGGCCTCATGTTGAATAACCACTTTTTAAACCCTCACAGTGACCAAAACTGCAATTTTTACAGAGTTTTGCTTATTCAAAATCTTCAATTTTGACCAATTTCAGGCACAGAAATGACTTTAAACACACTTATTTTAGTTGAAAAAGTAATAACTCACATCCAACCGTCATTTAAAGTCAAAAGATTAAATATTAAAATTTCATCAATATTGACCATTTTTTCAACGTTCGACTGGTCCGGGGTCATCGTTTTTCATCAGAAAATGGATTTTTTGGACTCTACCAAAAATGATTCAAAATGTCATTTGGATCGGGCCTCATGTTGAATAACCACTTTTTAAACCCTCACAGTGACCAAAATTGCCATTTTTACAGAGTTTTGCTTACTCAAAATCTTCAATTTTGACCAATTTCAGGCACAGAAATGACTTTAAACACACTTATTTTAGTTGAAAAAGTAATAACTCACATCCAACCGTCATTTAAAGTCAAAAGATTAAATGTTAAAATTTCATCAATATTGACCATTTTTTCAACGTTCGACTGGTCCGGGGTCATCGTTTTTCATCAGAAAATGGATTTTTTGGACTCTACCAAAAATGATTCAAAATGTCATTTGGATCAGGCCTCATGTTGAATAACCACTTTTTAAACCCTCACAGTGACCAAAACTGCCATTTTTACAGAGTTTTGCTTACTCAAAATCTTCAATTTTGACCAATTTCAGGCACAGAAATGACTTTAAACACACTTATTTTAGTTGAAAAAGTAATAACTCACATCCAACCGTCATTTAAAGTCAAAAGATTAAATGTTAAAATTTCATCAATATTGACCATTTTTTCAACGTTCGACTGGTCCGGGGTCATCGTTTTTCATCAGAAAATTGATTTTTTTGGACTCTACCAAAAATGATTCAAAATGTCATTTGGATCGGGCCTCATGTTGAATAACCACTTTTTAAACCCTCACAGTGACCAAAATTGCCATTTTTACAGAGTTTTGCTTACTCAAAATCTTCAATTTTGACCAATTTCAGGCACAGAAATGACTTTAAACACACTTATTTTAGTTGAAAAAGTAATAACTCACATCCAACCGTCATTTAAAGTCAAAAGATTAAATGTTAAAATTTGATCAATATTGACCATTTTTTCAACGTTCGACTGGTCCGGGGTCATCGTTTTTCATCAGAAAATGGATTTTTTGGACTCTACCAAAAATGATTCAAAATGTCATTTGGATCAGGCCTCATGTTGAATAACCACTTTTTAAACCCTCACAGTGACCAAAACTGCCATTTTTACAGAGTTTTGCTTACTCAAAATCTTCAATTTTGACCAATTTCAGGCACAGAAATGACTTTAAACACACTTATTTTAGTTGAAAAAGTAATAACTCACATCCAACCATCATTTAAAGTCAAAAGATTAAATGTTAAAATTTCATCAATATTGACCATTTTTTCAACGTTCGACTGGTCCGGGGTCATCGTTTTTCATCAGAAAATTGATTTTTTGGTCTCTACCAAAAATGATTCAAAATGTCATTTGGATCGGGCCTCATGTTGAATAACCACTTTTTAAACCCTCACAGTGACCAAAACTGCCATTTTTACAGAGTTTTGCTTACTCAAAATCTTCAATTTTGACCAATTTCAGGCACAGAAATGACTTTAAACACACTTATTTTAGTTGAAAAAGTAATAACTCACATCCAACCGTCATTTAAAGTCAAAAGATTAAATGTTAAAATTTCATCAATATTGACCATTTTTTCAACGTTCGACTGGTCCGGGGTCATCGTTTTTCATCAGAAAATTGATTTTTTGGACTCTACCAAAAATGATTCAAAATGTCATTTGGATCGGGCCTCATGTTGAATAACCACTATTTAAACCCTCACTGTGACCAAAATTGCCATTTTTACAGAGTTTTGCTTACTCAAAATCTTCAATTTTGACCAATTTCAGGCACTGAAATGACTTTAAACACACTTATTTTAGTTGAAAAAGTAATAACTCACATCCAACCGTCATTTAAAGTCAAAAGATTAAATGTTAAAATTTCATCAATTTTGACCATTTTTTCAACGTTCGACTGGTCCGGGGTCATCGTTTTTCATCAGAAAATTGATTTTTTTGGACTCTACCAAAAATGATTCAAAATGTCATTTGGATCGGGCCTCATGTTGAATAACCACTTTTTAAACCCTCACAGTGAACAAAACTGCCATTTTTACAGAGTTTTGCTTACTCAAAATCTTCAATTTTGACCAATTTCAGGCACAGAAATGACTTTAAACACACTTATTGTAGTTGAAAAAGTAATAACTCACATCCAACCGTCATTTAAAGTCAAAAGATTAAATGTTAAAATTTCATCAATATTGACCATTTTTTCAACGTTCGACTGGTCCGGGGTCATCGTTTTTCATCAGAAAATTGATTTTTTGGACTCTACCAAAAATGATTCAAAATGTCATTTGGATCGGGCCTCATGTTGAATAACCACTTTTTAAACCCTCACAGTGACCAAAACTGCAATTTTTACAGAGTTTTGCTTATTCAAAATCTTCAATTTTGACCAATTTCAGGCACAGAAATGACTTTAAACACACTTATTTTAGTTGAAAAAGTAATAACTCACATCCAACCGTCATTTAAAGTCAAAAGATTAAATGTTAAAATTTCATCAATATTGACCATTTTTTCAACGTTCGACTGGTCCGGGGTCATCGTTTTTCATCAGAAAATTGATTTTTTTGGACTCTACCAAAAATGATTCAAAATGTCATTTGGATCGGGCCTCATGTTGAATAACCACTTTTTAAACCCTCACAGTGACCAAAATTGCCATTTTTACAGAGTTTTGCTTACTCAAAATCTTCAATTTTGACCAATTTCAGGCACAGAAATGACTTTAAACACACTTATTTTAGTTGAAAAAGTAATAACTCACATCCAACCGTCATTTAAAGTCAAAAGATTAAATGTTAAAATTTGATCAATATTGACCATTTTTTCAACGTTCGACTGGTCCGGGGTCATCGTTTTTCATCAGAAAATGGATTTTTTGGACTCTACCAAAAATGATTCAAAATGTCATTTGGATCAGGCCTCATGTTGAATAACCACTTTTTAAACCCTCACAGTGACCAAAACTGCCATTTTTACAGAGTTTTGCTTACTCAAAATCTTCAATTTTGACCAATTTCAGGCACAGAAATGACTTTAAACACACTTATTTTAGTTGAAAAAGTAATAACTCACATCCAACCATCATTTAAAGTCAAAAGATTAAATGTTAAAATTTCATCAATATTGACCATTTTTTCAACGTTCGACTGGTCCGGGGTCATCGTTTTTCATCAGAAAATTGATTTTTTGGTCTCTACCAAAAATGATTCAAAATGTCATTTGGATCGGGCCTCATGTTGAATAACCACTTTTTAAACCCTCACAGTGACCAAAACTGCCATTTTTACAGAGTTTTGCTTACTCAAAATCTTCAATTTTGACCAATTTCAGGCACAGAAATGACTTTAAACACACTTATTTTAGTTGAAAAAGTAATAACTCACATCCAACCGTCATTTAAAGTCAAAAGATTAAATGTTAAAATTTCATCAATATTGACCATTTTTTCAACGTTCGACTGGTCCGGGGTCATCGTTTTTCATCAGAAAATTGATTTTTTGGACTCTACCAAAAATGATTCAAAATGTCATTTGGATCGGGCCTCATGTTGAATAACCACTATTTAAACCCTCACTGTGACCAAAATTGCCATTTTTACAGAGTTTTGCTTACTCAAAATCTTCAATTTTGACCAATTTCAGGCACTGAAATGACTTTAAACACACTTATTTTAGTTGAAAAAGTAATAACTCACATCCAACCGTCATTTAAAGTCAAAAGATTAAATGTTAAAATTTCATCAATATTGACCATTTTTTCAACGTTCGACTGGTCCGGGGTCATCGTTTTTCATCAGAAAATTGATTTTTTTGGACTCTACCAAAAATGATTCAAAATGTCATTTGGATCGGGCCTCATGTTGAATAACCACTTTTTAAACCCTCACAGTGACCAAAACTGCCATTTTTACAGAGTTTTGCTTACTCAAAATCTTCAATTTTGACCAATTTCAGGCACAGAAATGACTTTAAACACACTTATTGTAGTTGAAAAAGTAATAACTCACATCCAACCGTCATTTAAAGTCAAAAGATTAAATGTTAAAATTTCATCAATATTGACCATTTTTTCAACGTTCGACTGGTCCGGGGTCATCGTTTTTCATCAGAAAATTGATTTTTTGGACTCTACCAAAAATGATTCAAAATGTCATTTGGATCGGGCCTCATGTTGAATAACCACTTTTTAAACCCTCACAGTGACCAAAACTGCAATTTTTACAGAGTTTTGCTTATTCAAAATCTTCAATTTTGACCAATTTCAGGCACAGAAATGACTTTAAACACACTTATTTTAGTTGAAAAAGTAATAACTCACATCCAACCGTCATTTAAAGTCAAAAGATTAAATATTAAAATTTCATCAATATTGACCATTTTTTCAACGTTCGACTGGTCCGGGGTCATCGTTTTTCATCAGAAAATTGATTTTTTGGACTCTACCAAAAATGATTCAAAATGTCATTTGGATCGGGCCTCATGTTGAATAACCACTTTTTAAACCCTCACAGTGACCAAAATTGCCATTTTTACAGAGTTTTGCTTACTCAAAATCTTCAATTTTGACCAATTTCAGGCACAGAAATGACTTTAAACACACTTATTTTAGTTGAAAAAGTAATAACTCACATCCAACCGTCATTGAAAGTCAAAAGATTAAATGTTAAAATTTCATCAATATTGACCATTTTTTCAACGTTCGACTGGTCCGGGGTCATCGTTTTTCATCAGAAAATTGATTTTTTGGACTCTACCAAAAATGATTCAAAATGTCATTTGGATCGGGCCTCATGTTGAATAACCACTTTTTAAACCCTCACAGTGACCAAACGTGCCATTTTTACAGAGTTTTGCTTACTCAAAATCTTCAATTTTGACCAATTTCAGGCACAGAAATGACTTTAAACACACTTATTTTAGTTGAAAAAGTAATAACTCACATCCAACCGTCATTTAAAGTCAAAAGATTAAATGTTAAAATTTCATCAATATTGACCATTTTTTCAACGTTCGACTGGTCCGGGGTCATCGTTTTTCATCAGAAAATGGATTTTTTGGACTCTACCAAAAATGATTCAAAATGTCATTTGGATCGGGCCTCATGTTGAATAACCACTTTTTAAACCCTCACAGTGACCAAAATTGCCATTTTTACAGAGTTTTGCTTACTCAAAATCTTCAATTTTGACCAATTTCAGGCACAGAAATGACTTTAAACACACTTATTTTAGTTGAAAAAGTAATAACTCACATCCAACCGTCATTTAAAGTCAAAAGATTAAATGTTAAAATTTCATCAATATTGACCATTTTTTCAACGTTCGACTGGTCCGGGGTCATCGTTTTTCATCAGAAAATGGATTTTTTGGACTCTACCAAAAATGATTCAAAATGTCATTTGGATCAGGCCTCATGTTGAATAACCACTTTTTAAACCCTCACAGTGACCCAATTTTGACCAATTTCAGGCACAGAAATGACTTTAAACACACTTATTTTAGTTGAAAAAGTAATAACTCACATCCAACCGTCATTTAAAGTCAAAAGATTAAATGTTAAAATTTCATCAATATTGACCATTTTTTCAACGTTCGACTGGTCCGGGGTCATCGTTTTTCATCAGAAAATTGATTTTTTTGGACTCTACCAAAAATGATTCAAAATGTCATTTGGATCGGGCCTCATGTTGAATAACCACTTTTTAAACCCTCACAGTGACCAAAATTGCCATTTTTACAGAGTTTTGCTTACTCAAAATCTTCAATTTTGACCAATTTCAGGCACAGAAATGACTTTAAACACACTTATTTTAGTTGAAAAAGTAATAACTCACATCCAACCGTCATTTAAAGTCAAAAGATTAAATGTTAAAATTTGATCAATATTGACCATTTTTTCAACGTTCGACTGGTCCGGGGTCATCGTTTTTCATCAGAAAATTGATTTTTTGGTCTCTACCAAAAATGATTCAAAATGTCATTTGGATCGGGCCTCATGTTGAATAACCACTTTTTAAACCCTCACAGTGACCAAAACTGCCATTTTTACAGAGTTTTGCTTACTCAAAATCTTCAATTTTGACCAATTTCAGGCACAGAAATGACTTTAAACACACTTATTTTAGTTGAAAAAGTAATAACTCACATCCAACCGTCATTTAAAGTCAAAAGATTAAATGTTAAAATTTCATCAATATTGACCATTTTTTCAACGTTCGACTGGTCCGGGGTCATCGTTTTTCATCAGAAAATTGATTTTTTGGACTCTACCAAAAATGATTCAAAATGTCATTTGGATCGGGCCTCATGTTGAATAACCACTATTTAAACCCTCACAGTGACCAAAATTGCAATTTTTACAGAGTTTTGCTTACTCAAAATCTTCAATTTTGACCAATTTCAGGCACTGAAATGACTTTAAACACACTTATTTTAGTTGAAAAAGTAATAACTCACATCCAACCGTCATTTAAAGTCAAAAGATTAAATGTTAAAATTTCATCAATATTGACCATTTTTTCAACGTTCGACTGGTCCGGGGTCATCGTTTTTCATCAGAAAATTGATTTTTTGGACTCTACCAAAAATGATTCAAAATGTCATTTGGATCGGGCCTCATGTTGAATAACCACTTTTTAAACCCTCACAGTGACCAAACGTGCCATTTTTACAGAGTTTTGCTTACTCAAAATCTTCAATTTTGACCAATTTCAGGCACAGAAATGACTTTAAACACACTTATTTTAGTTGAAAAAGTAATAACTCACATCCAACCGTCATTTAAAGTCAAAAGATTAAATGTTAAAATTTCATCAATATTGACCATTTTTTCAACGTTCGACTGGTCCGGGGTCATCGTTTTTCATCAGAAAATGGATTTTTTGGACTCTACCAAAAATGATTCAAAATGTCATTTGGATCAGGCCTCATGTTGAATAACCACTTTTTAAACCCTCACAGTGACCAAAACTGCCATTTTTACAGAGTTTTGCTTACTCAAAATCTTCAATTTTGACCAATTTCAGGCACAGAAATGACTTTAAACACACTTATTTTAGTTGAAAAAGTAATAACTCACATCCAACCATCATTTAAAGTCAAAAGATTAAATGTTAAAATTTCATCAATATTGACCATTTTTTCAACGTTCGACTGGTCCGGGGTCATCGTTTTTCATCAGAAAATTGATTTTTTGGTCTCTACCAAAAATGATTCAAAATGTCATTTGGATCGGGCCTCATGTTGAATAACCACTTTTTAAACCCTCACAGTGACCAAAACTGCCATTTTTACAGAGTTTTGCTTACTCAAAATCTTCAATTTTGACCAATTTCAGGCACAGAAATGACTTTAAACACACTTATTTTAGTTGAAAAAGTAATAACTCACATCCAACCGTCATTTAAAGTCAAAAGATTAAATGTTAAAATTTCATCAATATTGACCATTTTTTCAACGTTCGACTGGTCCGGGGTCATCGTTTTTCATCAGAAAATTGATTTTTTGGACTCTACCAAAAATGATTCAAAATGTCATTTGGATCGGGCCTCATGTTGAATAACCACTATTTAAACCCTCACAGTGACCAAAATTGCCATTTTTACAGAGTTTTGCTTACTCAAAATCTTCAATTTTGGCCAATTTCAGGCACTGAAATGACTTTAAACACACTTATTTTAGTTGAAAAAGTAATAACTCACATCCAACCGTCATTTAAAGTCAAAAGATTAAATGTTAAAATTTGATCAATATTGACCATTTTTTCAACGTTCGACTGGTCCGGGGTCATCGTTTTTCATCAGAAAATGGATTTTTTGGACTCTACCAAAAATGATTCAAAATGTCATTTGGATCAGGCCTCATGTTGAATAACCACTTTTTAAACCCTCACAGTGACCAAAACTGCCATTTTTACAGAGTTTTGCTTACTCAAAATCTTCAATTTTGACCAATTTCAGGCACAGACATGACTTTAAACACACTTATTTTAGTTGAAAAAGTAATAACTCACATCCAACCATCATTTAAAGTCAAAAGATTAAATGTTAAAATTTCATCAATATTGACCATTTTTTCAACGTTCGACTGGTCCGGGGTCATCGTTTTTCATCAGAAAATTGATTTTTTGGTCTCTACCAAAAATGATTCAAAATGTCATTTGGATCGGGCCTCATGTTGAATAACCACTTTTTAAACCCTCACAGTGACCAAAACTGCCATTTTTACAGAGTTTTGCTTACTCAAAATCTTCAATTTTGACCAATTTCAGGCACAGAAATGACTTTAAACACACTTATTTTAGTTGAAAAAGTAATAACTCACATCCAACCGTCATTTAAAGTCAAAAGATTAAATGTTAAAATTTCATCAATATTGACCATTTTTTCAACGTTCGACTGGTCCGGGGTCATCGTTTTTCATCAGAAAATTGATTTTTTGGACTCTACCAAAAATGATTCAAAATGTCATTTGGATCGGGCCTCATGTTGAATAACCACTATTTAAACCCTCACAGTGACCAAAATTGCCATTTTTACAGAGTTTTGCTTACTCAAAATCTTCAATTTTGACCAATTTCAGGCACTGAAATGACTTTAAACACACTTATTTTAGTTGAAAAAGTAATAACTCACATCCAACCGTCATTTAAAGTCAAAAGATTAAATGTTAAAATTTCATCAATATTGACCATTTTTTCAACGTTCGACTGGTCCGGGGTCATCGTTTTTCATCAGAAAATTGATTTTTTGGACTCTACCAAAAATGATTCAAAATGTCATTTGGATCGGGCCTCATGTTGAATAACCACTTTTTAAACCCTCACAGTGACCAAACGTGCCATTTTTACAGAGTTTTGCTTACTCAAAATCTTCAATTTTGACCAATTTCAGGCACAGAAATGACTTTAAACACACTTATTTTAGTTGAAAAAGTAATAACTCACATCCAACCGTCATTTAAAGTCAAAAGATTAAATGTTAAAATTTCATCAATATTGACCATTTTTTCAACGTTCGACTGGTCCGGGGTCATCGTTTTTCATCAGAAAATGGATTTTTTGGACTCTACCAAAAATGATTCAAAATGTCATTTGGATCGGGCCTCATGTTGAATAACCACTTTTTAAACCCTCACAGTGACCAAAATTGCCATTTTTACAGAGTTTTGCTTACTCAAAATCTTCAATTTTGACCAATTTCAGGCACAGAAATGACTTTAAACACACTTATTTTAGTTGAAAAAGTAATAACTCACATCCAACCGTCATTTAAAGTCAAAAGATTAAATGTTAAAATTTCATCAATATTGACCATTTTTTCAACGTTCGACTGGTCCGGGGTCATCGTTTTTCATCAGAAAATGGATTTTTTGGACTCTACCAAAAATGATTCAAAATGTCATTTGGATCAGGCCTCATGTTGAATAACCACTTTTTAAACCCTCACAGTGACCAAAACTGCCATTTTTACAGAGTTTTGCTTACTCAAAATCTTCAATTTTGACCAATTTCAGGCACAGAAATGACTTTAAACACACTTATTTTAGTTGAAAAAGTAATAACTCACATCCAACCGTCATTTAAAGTCAAAAGATTAAATGTTAAAATTTCATCAATATTGACCATTTTTTCAACGTTCGACTGGTCCGGGGTCATCGTTTTTCATCAGAAAATTGATTTTTTTGGACTCTACCAAAAATGATTCAAAATGTCATTTGGATCGGGCCTCATGTTGAATAACCACTTTTTAAACCCTCACAGTGACCAAAATTGCCATTTTTACAGAGTTTTGCTTACTCAAAATCTTAATTTTGACCAATTTCAGGCACAGAAATGACTTTAAAAACACTTATTTTAGTTGAAAAAGTAATAACTCACATCCAACCGTCATTTAAAGTCAAAAGATTAAATGTTAAAATTTGATCAATATTGACCATTTTTTTTAACGTTCGACTGGTCCGGGGTCATCGTTTTTCATCAGAAAATGGATTTTTTGGACTCTACCAAAAATGATTCAAAATGTCATTTGGATCAGGCCTCATGTTGAATAACCACTTTTTAAACCCTCACAGTGACCAAAACTGCCATTTTTACAGAGTTTTGCTTACTCAAAATCTTCAATTTTGACCAATTTCAGGCACAGAAATGACTTTAAACACACTTATTTTAGTTGAAAAAGTAATAACTCACATCCAACCATCATTTAAAGTCAAAAGATTAAATGTTAAAATTTCATCAATATTGACCATTTTTTCAACGTTCGACTGGTCCGGGGTCATCGTTTTTCATCAGAAAATTGATTTTTTGGTCTCTACCAAAAATGATTCAAAATGTCATTTGGATCGGGCCTCATGTTGAATAACCACTTTTTAAACCCTCACAGTGACCAAAACTGCCATTTTTACAGAGTTTTGCTTACTCAAAATCTTCAATTTTGACCAATTTCAGGCACAGAAATGACTTTAAACACACTTATTTTAGTTGAAAAAGTAATAACTCACATCCAACCGTCATTTAAAGTGAAAAGATTAAATATTAAAATTTCATCAATATTGACCATTTTTTCAACGTTCGACTGGTCCGGGGTCATCGTTTTTCATCAGAAAATGGATTTTTTGGACTCTACCAAAAATGATTCAAAATGTCATTTGGATCAGGCCTCATGTTGAATAACCACTTTTTAAACCCTCACAGTGACCAAAACTGCCATTTTTACAGAGTTTTGCTTACTCAAAATCTTCAATTTTGACCAATTTCAGGCACAGAAATGACTTTAAACACAATTATTTTAGTTGAAAAAGTAATAACTCACATCCAACCGTCATTTAAAGTCAAAAGATTAAATGTTAAAATTTCATCAATATTGACCATTTTTTCAACGTTCGACTGGTCCGGGGTCATCGTTTTTCATCAGAAAATTGATTTTTTGGACTCTACCAAAAATGATTCAAAATGTCATTTGGATCGGGCCTCATGTTGAATAACCACTTTTTAAACCCTCACAGTGACCAAAATTGCCATTTTTACAGAGTTTTGCTTACTCAAAATCTTCAATTTTGACCAATTTCAGGCACAGAAATGACTTTAAACACACTTATTTTAGTTGAAAAAGTAATAACTCACATCCAACCGTCATTTAAAGTCAAAAGATTAAATGTTAAAATTTCATCAATATTGACCATTTTTTCAACGTTCGACTGGTCCCGGGTCATCGTTTTTCATCAGAAAATGGATTTTTTGGACTCTACCAAAAATGATTCAAAATGTCATTTGGATCGGGCCTCATGTTGAATAACCACTTTTTAAACCCTCACAGTGACCAAAATTGCCATTTTTACAGAGTTTTGCTTACTCAAAATCTTCAATTTTGACCAATTTCAGGCACAGAAATGACTTTAAACACACTTATTTTAGTTGAAAAAGTAATAACTCACATCCAACCGTCATTTAAAGTGAAAAGATTAAATGTTAAAATTTCATCAATATTGACCATTTTTTCAACGTTCGACTGGTCCGGGGTCATCGTTTTTCATCAGAAAATTGATTTTTTGGACTCTACCAAAAATGATTCAAAATGTCATTTGGATCAGGCCTCATGTTGAATAACCACTTTTTAAACCCTCACAGTGACCAAAACTGCCATTTTTACAGAGTTTTGCTTACTCAAATTCTTCAATTTTGACCAATTTCAGGCACAGAAATGACTTTAAACACACTTATTTTAGTTGAAAAAGTAATAACTCACATTCAACCGTCATTTAAAGTCAAAAGATTAAATGTTAAAATTTCCTCAATATTGACCATTTTTTCAACGTTTGACTGGTCCGGGGTCATCGTTTTTCATCAGAAAATTGATTTTTTGGACTCTACCAAAAATGATTCAAAATGTCATTTGGATCGGGCCTCATGTTGAATAACCACTTTTTAAACCCTCGTAGTGACCAAAATTGCCATTTTTACGGAGTTTTGCTTACTCAAAATCTTCAATTTTGACCAATTTCAGGCTTAGAAATGACTTTAAACACACTTATTTTAGT
The DNA here is from genome assembly GCF_964263255.1 of Lissotriton vulgaris. Taxonomy (NCBI): domain Eukaryota; kingdom Metazoa; phylum Chordata; class Amphibia; order Caudata; family Salamandridae; genus Lissotriton; species Lissotriton vulgaris. Next base: position 196,729 of record NW_028242273.1, read on the forward strand.
TGAAAAAGTAATAACTCACATCCAACCGTCATTTAAAGTCAAAAGATTAAATGTTAAAATTTCATCAATATTGACCATTTTTTCAACGTTCGACTGGTCCGGGGTCATCGTTTTTCATCAGAAAATGGATTTTTTGGACTCTACCAAAAATGATTCAAAATGTCATTTGGATCAGGCCTCATGTTGAATAACCACTTTTTAAACCCTCACAGTGACCAAAACTGCCATTTTTACAGAGTTTTGCTTACTCAAAATCTTCAATTTTGACCAATTTCAGGCACAGAAATGACTTTAAACACAATTATTTTAGTTGAAAAAGTAATAACTCACATCCAACCGTCATTTAAAGTCAAAAGATTAAATGTTAAAATTTCATCAATATTGACCATTTTTTCAACGTTCGACTGGTCCGGGGTCATCGTTTTTCATCAGAAAATTGATTTTTTGGACTCTACCAAAAATGATTCAAAATGTCATTTGGATCGGGCCTCATGTTGAATAACCACTTTTTAAACCCTCACAGTGACCAAAATTGCCATTTTTACAGAGTTTTGCTTACTCAAAATCTTCAATTTTGACCAATTTCAGGCACAGAAATGACTTTAAACATACTTATTGTAGTTGAAAAAGTAATAACTCACATCCAACCGTCATTTAAAGTCAAAAGATTAAATGTTAAAATTTCATCAATATTGACCATTTTTTCAACGTTCGACTGGTCCCGGGTCATCGTTTTTCATCAGAAAATGGATTTTTTGGACTCTACCAAAAATGATTCAAAATGTCATTTGGATCGGGCCTCATGTTAAATAACCACTTTTTAAACCCTCACAGTGACCAAAATTGCCATTTTTACAGAGTTTTGCTTACTCAAAATCTTCAATTTTGACCAATTTCAGGCACAGAAATGACTTTAAACACACTTATTTTAGTTGAAAAAGTAATAACTCACATCCAACCGTCATTTAAAGTGAAAAGATTAAATATTAAAATTTCATCAATATTGACCATTTTTTCAATGTTCGACTGGTCCGGGGTCATCGTTTTTCATCAGAAAATTGATTTTTTGGACTCTACCAAAAATGATTCAAAATGTCATTTCGATCGGGCCTCATGTTGAATAACCACTTTTTAAACCCTCACAGTGACCAAAATTGCCATTTTTACAGAGTTTTGCTTACTCAAAATCTTCAATTTTGACCAATTTCAGGCACAGAAATGACTTTAAACACACTTATTTTAGTTGAAAAAGTAATAACTCACATCCAACCGTCATTTAAAGTCAAAAGATTAAATGTTGAAATTTCATCAATATTGACCATTTTTTCAACGTTCGACTGGTCCGGGGTCATCGTTTTTCATCAGAAAATTGATTTTTTGGACTCTACCAAAAATGATTCAAAATGTCATTTGGATCGGGCCTCATGTTGAATAACCACTTTTTAAACCCTCACAGTGACCAAAACTGCCATTTTTACAGAGTTTTGCTTACTCAAATTCTTCAATTTTGACCAATTTCAGGCACAGAAATGACTTTAAACACACTTATTTTAGTTGAAAAAGTAATAACTCACATCCAACCGTCATTTAAAGTCAAAAGATTAAATGTTAAAATTTCCTCAATATTGACCATTTTTTCAACGTTTGACTGGTCCGGGGTCATCATTTTTCATCAGAAAATTGATTTTTTGGACTCTACCAAAAATGATTCAAAATGTCATTTGGATCGGGCCTCATGTTGAATAACCACTTTTTAAACCCTCGTAGTGACCAAAATTGCCATTTTTACAGAGTTTTGCTTACTCAAAATCTTCAATTTTGACCAATTTCAGGCTTAGAAATGACTTTAAACACACTTATTTTAGTTGAAAAAGTAATAACTCACATCCAACCGTCATTTAAAGTCAAAAGATTAAATGTTAAAATGTCATCAATATTGACCATTTTTTCAACGTTCGACTGGTCCGGGGTCATCGTCTTTCATCAGAAAATTGATTTTTTGGACTCTACCAAAAATGATTCAAAATGTCATTTGGATCGGGCCTCATGTTGAATAACCACTTTTTAAACCCTCACAGTGACCAAAATTGCCATTTTTACAGAGTTTTGCTTACTCAAAATCTTCAATTTTGACCAATTTCAGGCACAGAAATGACTTTAAACACACTTATTTTAGTTGAAAAAGTAATAACTCACATCCAACCGTCATTTAAAGTGAAAAGATTAAATATTAAAATTTCATCAATATTGACCATTTTTTCAACGTTCGACTGGTCCGGGGTCATCGTTTTTCATCAGAAAATGGATTTTTTGGACTCTACCAAAAATGATTCAAAATGTCATTTGGATCGGGCCTCATGTTGAATAACCACTTTTTAAACCCTCACAGTGACCAAAATTGCCATTTTTACAGAGTTTTGCTTACTCAAAATCTTCAATTTTGACCAATTTCAGGCACAGAAATGACTTTAAACACACTTATTTTAGTTGAAAAAGTAATAACTCACATCCAACCGTCATTTAAAGTCAAAAGATTAAATGTTAAAATTTCATCAATATTGACCATTTTTTCAACGTTTGACTGGTCCCGGGTCATCGTTTTTCATCAGAAAATGGATTTTTTGGACTCTACCAAAAATGATTAAAAATGTCATTTGGATCGGGCCTCATGTTGGATAACCACTTTTTAAACCCTCACAGTGACCAAAATTGCCATTTTTACAGAGTTTTGCTTACTCAAAATCTTCAATTTTGACCAATTTCAGGCACAGAAATGACTTTAAACACACTTATTTTAGTTGAAAAAGTAATAACTCACATCCAACCGTCATTTAAAGTGAAAAGATTAAATGTTAAAATTTCATCAATATTGACCATTTTTTCAACGTTCGACTGGTCCGGGGTCATCGTTTTTCATCAGAAAATTGATTTTTTGGACTCTACCAAAAATGATTCAAAATGTCATTTGGATCGGGCCTCATGTTGAATAACCACTTTTTAAACCCTCGTAGTGACCAAAATTGCCATTTTTACAGAGTTTTGCTTACTCAAAATCTTCAATTTTGACCAATTTCAGGCTCAGAAATGACTTTAAACACACTTATTTTAGTTGAAAAAGTAATAACTCACATCCAACCGTCATTTAAAGTCAAAAGATTAAATGTTAAAATTTCATCAATATTGACCATTTTTTCAACGTTCGACTGGTCCGGGGTCATCGTTTTTCATCAGAAAATGGATTTTTTGGACTCTACCAAAAATGATTCAAAATGTCATTTGGATCAGGCCTCATGTTGAATAACCACTTTTTAAACCCTCACAGTGACCAAAACTGCCATTTTTACAGAGTTTTGCTTACTCAAAATCTTCAATTTTGACCAATTTCAGGCACAGAAATGACTTTAAACACAATTATTTTAGTTGAAAAAGTAATAACTCACATCCAACCGTCATTTAAAGTCAAAAGATTAAATGTTAAAATTTCATCAATATTGACCATTTTTTCAACGTTCGACTGGTCCGGGGTCATCGTTTTTCATCAGAAAATTGATTTTTTGGACTCTACCAAAAATGATTCAAAATGTCATTTGGATCGGGCCTCATGTTGAATAACCACTTTTTAAACCCTCACAGTGACCAAAATTGCCATTTTTACAGAGTTTTGCTTACTCAAAATCTTCAATTTTGACCAATTTCAGGCACAGAAATGACTTTAAACACACTTATTTTAGTTGAAAAAGTAATAACTCACATCCAACCGTCATTTAAAGTCAAAAGATTAAATGTTAAAATTTCATCAATATTGACCATTTTTTCAACGTTCGACTGGTCCCGGGTCATCGTTTTTCATCAGAAAATGGATTTTTTGGACTCTACCAAAAATGATTCAAAATGTCATTTGGATCGGGCCTCATGTTAAATAACCACTTTTTAAACCCTCACAGTGACCAAAATTGCCATTTTTACAGAGTTTTGCTTACTCAAAATCTTCAATTTTGACCAATTTCAGGCACAGAAATGACTTTAAACACACTTATTTTAGTTGAAAAAGTAATAACTCACATCCAACCGTCATTTAACGTGAAAAGATTAAATATTAAAATTTCATCAATATTGACCATTTTTTCAATGTTCGACTGGTCCGGGGTCATCGTTTTTCATCAGAAAATTGATTTTTTGGACTCTACCAAAAATGATTCAAAATGTCATTTGGATCGGGCCTCATGTTGAATAACCACTTTTTAAACCCTCACAGTGACCAAAATTGCCATTTTTACAGAGTTTTGCTTACTCAAAATCTTCAATTTTGACCAATTTCAGGCACAGAAATGACTTTAAACACACTTATTTTAGTTGAAAAAGTAATAACTCACATCCAACCGTCATTTAAAGTCAAAAGATTAAATGTTAAAATTTCATCAATATTGACCATTTTTTCAACGTTCGACTGGTCCGGGGTCATCGTTTTTCATCAGAAAATTGATTTTTTGGACTCTACCAAAAATGATTCAAAATGTCATTTGGATCGGGCCTCGTGTTGAATAACCACTTTTTAAACCCTCACAGTGACCAAAACTGCCATTTTTACAGAGTTTTGCTTACTCAAATTCTTCAATTTTGACCAATTTCAGGCACAGAAATGACTTTAAACACACTTATTTTAGTTGAAAAAGTAATAACTCACATCCAACCGTCATTTAAAGTCAAAAGATTAAATGTTAAAATTTCCTCAATATTGACCATTTTTTCAACGTTTGACTGGTCCGGGGTCATCATTTTTCATCAGAAAATTGATTTTTTGGACTCTACCAAAAATGATTCAAAATGTCATCTGGATCGGGCCTCATGTTGAATAACCACTTTTTAAACCCTCGTAGTGACCAAAATTGCCATTTTTACAGAGTTTTGCTTACTCAAAATCTTCAATTTTGACCAATTTCAGGCTTAGAAATGACTTTAAACACACTTATTTTAGTTGAAAAAGTAATAACTCACATCCAACCGTCATTTAAAGTCAAAAGATTAAATGTTAAAATGTCATCAATATTGACCATTTTTTCAACGTTCGACTGGTCCGGGGTCATCGTTTTTCATCAGAAAATTGATTTTTTGGACTCTACCAAAAATGATTCAAAATGTCATTTGGATCGGGCCTCATGTTGAATAACCACTTTTTAAACCCTCACAGTGACCAAAATTGCCATTTTTACAGAGTTTTGCTTACTCAAAATCTTCAATTTTGACCAATTTCAGGCACAGAAATGACTTTAAACACACTTATTTTAGTTGAAAAAGTAATAACTCACATCCAACCGTCATTTAAAGTGAAAAGATTAAATATTAAAATTTCATCAATATTGACCATTTTTTCAACGTTCGACTGGTCCGGCTCTACCAAAAATGATTCAAAATGTCATTTGGATCAGGCCTCATGTTGAATAACCACTTTTTAAACCCTCACAGTGACCAAAACTGCCATTTTTACAGAGTTTTGCTTACTCAAAATCTTCAATTTTGACCAATTTCAGGCACAGAAATGACTTTAAACACAATTATTTTAGTTGAAAAAGTAATAACTCACATCCAACCGTCATTTAAAGTCAAAAGATTAAATGTCAAAATTTCATCAATATTGACCATTTTTTCAACGTTCGACTGGTCCGGGGTCATCGTTTTTCATCAGAAAATTGATTTTTTGGACTCTACCAAAAATGATTCAAAATGTCATTTGGATCGGGCCTCATGTTGAATAACCACTTTTTAAACCCTCACAGTGACCAAAATTGCCATTTTTACAGAGTTTTGCTTACTCAAAATCTTCAATTTTGACCAATTTCAGGCACAGAAATGACTTTAAACACACTTATTTTAGTTGAAAAAGTAATAACTCACATCCAACTGTCATTTAAAGTGAAAAGATTAAATATTAAAATTTCATCAATATTGACCATTTTTTCAACGTTCGACTGGTCCGGGGTCATCGTTTTTCATCAGAAAATGGATTTTTTGGACTCTACCAAAAATGATTCAAAATGTCATTTGGATCGGGCCTCATGTTGAATAACCACTTTTTAAACCCTCACAGTGACCAAAATTGCCATTTTTACAGAGTTTTGCTTACTCAAAATCTTCAATTTTGACCAATTTCAGGCACAGAAATGACTTTAAACACACTTATTTTAGTTGAAAAAGTAATAACTCACATCCAACCGTCATTTAAAGTGAAAAGATTAAATATTAAAATTTCATCAATATTGACCATTTTTTCAACGTTCGACTGGTCCGGGGTCATCGTTTTTCATCAGAAAATGGATTTTTTGGACTCTACCAAAAATGATTCAAAATGTCATTTGGATCAGGCCTCATGTTGAATAACCACTTTTTAAACCCTCACAGTGACCAAAACTGCCATTTTTACAGAGTTTTGCTTACTCAAAATCTTCAATTTTGACCAATTTCAGGCACAGAAATGACTTTAAACACAATTATTTTAGTTGAAAAAGTAATAACTCACATCCAACCGTCATTTAAAGTCAAAAGATTAAATGTTAAAATTTCATCAATATTGACCATTTTTTCAACGTTCGACTGGTCCGGGGTCATCGTTTTTCATCAGAAAATGGATTTTTTGGACTCTACCAAAAATGATTCAAAATGTCATTTGGATCAGGCCTCATGTTGAATAACCACTTTTTAAACCCTCACAGTGACCAAAACTGCCATTTTTACAGAGTTTTGCTTACTCAAAATCTTCAATTTTGACCAATTTCAGGCTTAGAAATGACTTTAAACACACTTATTTTAGTTGAAAAAGTAATAACTCACATCCAACCGTCATTTAAAGTCAAAAGATTAAATGTTAAAATGTCATCAATATTGACCATTTTTTCAACGTTCGACTGGTCCGGGGTCATCGTTTTTCATCAGAAAATTGATTTTTTGGACTCTACCAAAAATGATTCAAAATGTCATTTGGATCGGGCCTCATGTTGAATAACCACTTTTTAAATCCTCACAGTGACCAAAATTGCCATTTTTACAGAGTTTTGCTTACTCAAAATCTTCAATTTTGACCAATTTCAGGCACAGAAATGACTTTAAACACACTTATTTTAGTTGAAAAAGTAATAACTCACATCCAACCGTCATTTAAAGTGAAAAGATTAAATATTAAAATTTCATCAATATTGACCATTTTTTCAACGTTCGACTGGTCCGGCTCTACCAAAAATGATTCAAAATGTCATTTGGATCAGGCCTCATGTTGAATAACCACTTTTTAAACCCTCACAGTGACCAAAACTGCCATTTTTACAGAGTTTTGCTTACTCAAAATCTTCAATTTTGACCAATTTCAGGCACAGAAATGACTTTAAACACAATTATTTTAGTTGAAAAAGTAATAACTCACATCCAACCGTCATTTAAAGTCAAAAGATTAAATGTCAAAATTTCATCAATATTGACCATTTTTTCAACGTTCGACTGGTCCGGGGTCATCGTTTTTCATCAGAAAATTGATTTTTTGGACTCTACCAAAAATGATTCAAAATGTCATTTGGATCGGGCCTCATGTTGAATAACCACTTTTTAAACCCTCACAGTGACCAAAATTGCCATTTTTACAGAGTTTTGCTTACTCAAAATCTTCAATTTTGACCAATTTCAGGCACAGAAATGACTTTAAACACACTTATTTTAGTTGAAAAAGTAATAACTCACATCCAACTGTCATTTAAAGTGAAAAGATTAAATATTAAAATTTCATCAATATTGACCATTTTTTCAACGTTCGACTGGTCCGGGGTCATCGTTTTTCATCAGAAAATGGATTTTTTGGACTCTACCAAAAATGATTCAAAATGTCATTTGGATCGGGCCTCATGTTGAATAACCACTTTTTAAACCCTCACAGTGACCAAAATTGCCATTTTTACAGAGTTTTGCTTACTCAAAATCTTCAATTTTGACCAATTTCAGGCACAGAAATGACTTTAAACACACTTATTTTAGTTGAAAAAGTAATAACTCACATCCAACCGTCATTTAAAGTGAAAAGATTAAATATTAAAATTTCATCAATATTGACCATTTTTTCAACGTTCGACTGGTCCGGGGTCATCGTTTTTCATCAGAAAATGGATTTTTTGGACTCTACCAAAAATGATTCAAAATGTCATTTGGATCAGGCCTCATGTTGAATAACCACTTTTTAAACCCTCACAGTGACCAAAACTGCCATTTTTACAGAGTTTTGCTTACTCAAAATCTTCAATTTTGACCAATTTCAGGCACAGAAATGACTTTAAACACAATTATTTTAGTTGAAAAAGTAATAACTCACATCCAACCGTCATTTAAAGTCAAAAGATTAAATGTTAAAATTTCATCAATATTGACCATTTTTTCAACGTTCGACTGGTCCGGGGTCATCGTTTTTCATCAGAAAATGGATTTTTTGGACTCTACCAAAAATGATTCAAAATGTCATTTGGATCAGGCCTCATGTTGAATAACCACTTTTTAAACCCTCACAGTGACCAAAACTGCCATTTTTACAGAGTTTTGCTTACTCAAATACTTCAATTTTGACCAATTTCAGGCACAGAAATGACTTTAAACACACTTATTTTAGTTGAAAAAGTAATAACTCACATCCAACTGTCATTTAAAGTGAAAAGATTAAATATTAAAATTTCATCAATATTGACCATTTTTTCAACGTTCGACTGGTCCGGGGTCATCGTTTTTCATCAGAAAATTGATTTTTTGGACTCTACCAAAAATGATTCAAAATGTCATTTGGATCGGGCCTCATGTTGAATAACCACTTTTTAAACCCTCACAGTGACCAAAATTGCCATTTTTACAGAGTTTTGCTTACTCAAAATCTTCAATTTTGACCAATTTCAGGCACAGAAATGACTTTAAACACACTTATTTTAGTTGAAAAAGTAATAACTCACATCCAACCGTCATTTAAAGTCAAAAGATTAAATGTTAAAATTTCATCAATATTGACCATTTTTTCAACGTTCGACTGGTCCGGGGTCATCGTTTTTCATCAGAAAATGGATTTTTTGGACTCTACCAAAAATGATTCAAAATGTCATTTGGATCGGGCCTCATGTTGAATAACCACTTTTTAAACCCTCACAGTGACCAAAATTGCCATCTTTACAGAGTTTTGCTTACTCAAAATCTTCAATTTTGACCAATTTCAGGCACAGAAATGACTTTAAACACACTTATTTTAGTTGAAAAAGTAATAACTCACATCCAACCGTCATTTAAAGTCAAAAGAATAAATGTTAAAATTTCATCAATATTGACCATTTTTTTCAACGTTCGACTGGTCCGGGGTCATCGTTTTTCATCAGAAAATGGATTTTTTGGACTCTACCAAAAATGATTCAAAATGTCATTTGGATCGGGCCTCATGTTGAACAACCACTTTTTAAACCCTCACAGTGACCAAAATTGCCATTTTTACAGAGTTTTGCTTACTCAAAATCTTCAATTTTGACCAATTTCAGGCACAGAAATGACTTTAAACACACTTATTTTAGTTGAAAAAGTAATAACTCACATCCAACCGTCATTTAAAGTCAAAAGATTAAATGTTAAAATTTCATCAATATTGACCATTTTTTCAACGTTCGACTGGTCCCGGGTCATCGTTTTTCATCAGAAAATGGATTTTTTGGACTCTACCAAAAATGATTCAAAATGTCATTTGGATCGGGCCTCATGTTAAATAACCACTTTTTAAACCCTCACAGTGACCAAAATTGCCATTTTTACAGAGTTTTGCTTACTCAAAATCTTCAATTTTGACCAATTTCAGGCACAGAAATGACTTTAAACACACTTATTTTAGTTGAAAAAGTAATAACTCACATCCAACCGTCATTTAACGTGAAAAGATTAAATATTAAAATTTCATCAATATTGACCATTTTTTCAATGTTCGACTGGTCCGGGGTCATCGTTTTTCATCAGAAAATTGATTTTTTGGACTCTACCAAAAATGATTCAAAATGTCATTTGGATCGGGCCTCATGTTGAATAACCACTTTTTAAACCCTCACAGTGACCAAAATTGCCATTTTTACAGAGTTTTGCTTACTCAAAATCTTCAATTTTGACCAATTTCAGGCACAGAAATGACTTTAAACACACTTATTTTAGTTGAAAAAGTAATAACTCACATCCAACCGTCATTTAAAGTCAAAAGATTAAATGTTAAAATTTCATCAATATTGACCATTTTTTCAACGTTCGACTGGTCCGGGGTCATCGTTTTTCATCAGAAAATTGATTTTTTGGACTCTACCAAAAATGATTCAAAATGTCATTTGGATCGGGCCTCATGTTGAATAACCACTTTTTAAACCCTCACAGTGACCAAAACTGCCATTTTTACAGAGTTTTGCTTACTCAAATTCTTCAATTTTGACCAATTTCAGGCACAGAAATGACTTTAAACACACTTATTTTAGTTGAAAAAGTAATAACTCACATCCAACCGTCATTTAAAGTCAAAAGATTAAATGTTAAAATTTCCTCAATATTGACCATTTTTTCAACGTTTGACTGGTCCGGGGTCATCATTTTTCATCAGAAAATTGATTTTTTGGACTCTACCAAAAATGATTCAAAATGTCATCTGGATCGGGCCTCATGTTGAATAACCACTTTTTAAACCCTCGTAGTGACCAAAATTGCCATTTTTACAGAGTTTTGCTTACTCAAAATCTTCAATTTTGACCAATTTCAGGCTTAGAAATGACTTTAAACACACTTATTTTAGTTGAAAAAGTAATAACTCACATCCAACCGTCATTTAAAGTCAAAAGATTAAATGTTAAAATGTCATCAATATTGACCATTTTTTCAACGTTCGACTGGTCCGGGGTCATCGTTTTTCATCAGAAAATTGATTTTTTGGACTCTACCAAAAATGATTCAAAATGTCATTTGGATCGGGCCTCATGTTGAATAACCACTTTTTAAACCCTCACAGTGACCAAAATTGCCATTTTTACAGAGTTTTGCTTACTCAAAATCTTCAATTTTGACCAATTTCAGGCACAGAAATGACTTTAAACACACTTATTTTAGTTGAAAAAGTAATAACTCACATCCAACCGTCATTTAAAGTGAAAAGATTAAATATTAAAATTTCATCAATATTGACCATTTTTTCAACGTTCGACTGGTCCGGGGTCATCGTTTTTCATCAGAAAATGGATTTTTTGGACTCTACCAAAAATGATTCAAAATGTCATTTGGATCAGGCCTCATGTTGAATAACCACTTTTTAAACCCTCACAGTGACCAAAACTGCCATTTTTACAGAGTTTTGCTTACTCAAAATCTTCAATTTTGACCAATTTCAGGCACAGAAATGACTTTAAACACAATTATTTTAGTTGAAAAAGTAATAACTCACATCCAACCGTCATTTAAAGTCAAAAGATTAAATGTCAAAATTTCATCAATATTGACCATTTTTTCAACGTTCGACTGGTCCGGGGTCATCGTTTTTCATCAGAAAATTGATTTTTTGGACTCTACCAAAAATGATTCAAAATGTCATTTGGATCGGGCCTCATGTTGAATAACCACTTTTTAAACCCTCACAGTGACCAAAATTGCCATTTTTACAGAGTTTTGCTTACTCAAAATCTTCAATTTTGACCAATTTCAGGCACAGAAATGACTTTAAACACACTTATTTTAGTTGAAAAAGTAATAACTCACATCCAACTGTCATTTAAAGTGAAAAGATTAAATATTAAAATTTCATCAATATTGACCATTTTTTCAACGTTCGACTGGTCCGGGGTCATCGTTTTTCATCAGAAAATGGATTTTTTGGACTCTACCAAAAATGATTCAAAATGTCATGTGGATCGGGCCTCATGTTGAATAACCACTTTTTAAACCCTCACAGTGACCAAAATTGCCATTTTTACAGAGTTTTGCTTACTCAAAATCTTCAATTTTGACCAATTTCAGGCACAGAAATGACTTTAAACACACTTATTTTAGTTGAAAAAGTAATAACTCACATCCAACCGTCATTTAAAGTGAAAAGATTAAATATTAAAATTTCATCAATATTGACCATTTTTTCAACGTTCGACTGGTCCGGGGTCATCGTTTTTCATCAGAAAATGGATTTTTTGGACTCTACCAAAAATGATTCAAAATGTCATTTGGATCAGGCCTCATGTTGAATAACCACTTTTTAAACCCTCACAGTGACCAAAACTGCCATTTTTACAGAGTTTTGCTTACTCAAAATCTTCAATTTTGACCAATTTCAGGCACAGAAATTACTTTAAACACAATTATTTTAGTTGAAAAAGTAATAACTCACATCCAACCGTCATTTAAAGTCAAAAGATTAAATGTTAAAATTTCATCAATATTGACCATTTTTTCAACGTTCGACTGGTCCGGGGTCATCGTTTTTCATCAGAAAATGGATTTTTTGGACTCTACCAAAAATGATTCAAAATGTCATTTGGATCAGGCCTCATGTTGAATAACCACTTTTTAAACCCTCACAGTGACCAAAACTGCCATTTTTACAGAGTTTTGCTTACTCAAATACTTCAATTTTGACCAATTTCAGGCACAGAAATGACTTTAAACACACTTATTTTAGTTGAAAAAGTAATAACTCACATCCAACTGTCATTTAAAGTGAAAAGATTAAATATTAAAATTTCATCAATATTGACCATTTTTTCAACGTTCGACTGGTCCGGGGTCATCGTTTTTCATCAGAAAATTGATTTTTTGGACTCTACCAAAAATGATTCAAAATGTCATTTGGATCGGGCCTCATGTTGAATAACCACTTTTTAAACCCTCACAGTGACCAAAATTGCCATTTTTACAGAGTTTTGCTTACTCAAAATCTTCAATTTTGACCAATTTCAGGCACAGAAATGACTTTAAACACACTTATTTTAGTTGAAAAAGTAATAACTCACATCCAACCGTCATTTAAAGTCAAAAGATTAAATGTTAAAATTTCATCAATATTGACCATTTTTTCAACGTTCGACTAGTCCGGGGTCATCGTTTTTCATCAGAAAATGGATTTTTTGGACTCTACCAAAAATGATTCAAAATGTCATTTGGATCGGGCCTCATGTTGAATAACCACTTTTTAAACCCTCACAGTGACCAAAATTGCCATCTTTACAGAGTTTTGCTTACTCAAAATCTTCAATTTTGACCAATTTCAGGCACAGAAATGACTTTAAACACACTTATTTTAGTTGAAAAAGTAATAACTCACATCCAACCGTCATTTAAAGTCAAAAGAATAAATGTTAAAATTTCATCAATATTGACCATTTTTTCAACGTTCGACTGGTCCGGGGTCATCGTTTTTCATCAGAAAATGGATTTTTTGGACTCTACCAAAAATGATTCAAAATGTCATTTGGATCGGGCCTCATGTTGAACAACCACTTTTTAAACCCTCACAGTGACCAAAATTGCCATTTTTACAGAGTTTTGCTTACTCAAAATCTTCAATTTTGACCAATTTCAGGCACAGAAATGACTTTAAACACACTTATTTTAGTTGAAAAAGTAATAACTCACATCCAACCGTCATTTAAAGTCAAAAGATTAAATGTTAAAATTTCATCAATATTGACCATTTTTTCAACGTTCGACTGGTCCGGGGTCATTGTTTTTCATCAGAAAATTGATTTTTTGGACTCTACCAAAAATGATTCAAAATGTCATTTGGATCGGGCCTCATGTTGAATAACCACTTTTTAAACCCTCACAGTGACCAAAATTGCCATTTTTACAGAGTTTTGCTTACTCAAAATCTTCAATTTTGACCAATTTCAGGCACAGAAATGACTTTAAACACACTTATTTTAGTTGAAAAAGTAATAACTCACATCCAACCGTCATTTAAAGTCAAAAGATTAAATGTTAAAATTTCATCAATATTGACTATTTTTTCAACGTTCGACTGGTCCGGGGTCATCGTTTTTCATCAGAAAATTGATTTTTTGGACTCTACCAAAAATGATTCAAAATGTCATTTGGATCGGGCCTCATGTTGAATAACCACTTTTTAAACCCTCACAGTGACCAAAATTGCCATTTTTACAGAGTTTTGCTTACTCAAAATCTTCAATTTTGACCAATTTCAGGCACAGAAATGACTTTAAACACACTTATTTTAGTTGAAAAAGTAATAACTCACATCCAACCGTCATTTAAAGTCAAAAGATTAAATGTTAAAATTTCATCAATATTGACCATTTTTTCAACGTTCGACTGGTCCGGGGTCATCGTTTTTCATCAGAAAATTGATTTTTTGGACTCTACCAAAAATGATTCAAAATGTCATTTGGATCAGGCCTCATGTTGAATAACCACTTTTTAAACCCTCACAGTGACCAAAACTGCCATTTTTACAGAGTTTTGCTTACTCAAATACTTCAATTTTGACCAATTTCAGGCACAGAAATGACTTTAAACACACTTATTTTAGTTGAAAAAGTAATAACTCACATCCAACTGTCATTTAAAGTGAAAAGATTAAATATTAAAATTTCATCAATATTGACCATTTTTTCAACGTTCGACTGGTCCGGGGTCATCGTTTTTCATCAGAAAATTGATTTTTTGGACTCTACCAAAAATGATTCAAAATGTCATTTGGATCGGGCCTCATGTTGAATAACCACTTTTTAAACCCTCACAGTGACCAAAATTGCCATTTTTACAGAGTTTTGCTTACTCAAAATCTTCAATTTTGACCAATTTCAGGCACAGAAATGACTTTAAACACACTTATTTTAGTTGAAAAAGTAATAACTCACATCCAACCGTCATTTAAAGTCAAAAGATTAAATGTTAAAATTTCATCAATATTGACCATTTTTTCAACGTTCGACTGGTCCGGGGTCATCGTTTTTCATCAGAAAATGGATTTTTTGGACTCTACCAAAAATGATTCAAAATGTCATTTGGATCAGGCCTCATGTTGAATAACCACTTTTTAAACCCTCACAGTGACCAAAACTGCCATTTTTACAGAGTTTTGCTTACTCAAAATCTTCAATTTTGACCAATTTCAGGCACAGAAATGACTTTAAACACAATTATTTTAGTTGAAAAAGTAATAACTCACATCCAACCGTCATTTAAAGTCAAAAGATTAAATGTTAAAATTTCATCAATATTGACCATTTTTTCAACGTTCGACTGGTCCGGGGTCATCGTTTTTCATCAGAAAATGGATTTTTTGGACTCTACCAAAAATGATTCAAAATGTCATTTGGATCAGGCCTCATGTTGAATAACCACTTTTTAAACCCTCACAGTGACCAAAACTGCCATTTTTACAGAGTTTTGCTTACTCAAATACTTCAATTTTGACCAATTTCAGGCACAGAAATGACTTTAAACACACTTATTTTAGTTGAAAAAGTAATAACTCACATCCAACTGTCATTTAAAGTGAAAAGATTAAATATTAAAATTTCATCAATATTGACCATTTTTTCAACGTTCGACTGGTCCGGGGTCATCGTTTTTCATCAGAAAATTGATTTTTTGGACTCTACCAAAAATGATTCAAAATGTCATTTGGATCGGGCCTCATGTTGAATAACCACTTTTTAAACCCTCACAGTGACCAAAATTGCCATTTTTACAGAGTTTTGCTTACTCAAAATCTTCAATTTTGACCAATTTCAGGCACAGAAATGACTTTAAACACACTTATTTTAGTTGAAAAAGTAATAACTCACATCCAACCGTCATTTAAAGTCAAAAGATTAAATGTTAAAATTTCATCAATATTGACCATTTTTTCAACGTTCGACTAGTCCGGGGTCATCGTTTTTCATCAGAAAATGGATTTTTTGGACTCTACCAAAAATGATTCAAAATGTCATTTGGATCGGGCCTCATGTTGAATAACCACTTTTTAAACCCTCACAGTGACCAAAATTGCCATCTTTACAGAGTTTTGCTTACTCAAAATCTTCAATTTTGACCAATTTCAGGCACAGAAATGACTTTAAACACACTTATTTTAGTTGAAAAAGTAATAACTCACATCCAACCGTCATTTAAAGTCAAAAGAATAAATGTTAAAATTTCATCAATATTGACCATTTTTTCAACGTTCGACTGGTCCGGGGTCATCGTTTTTCATCAGAAAATGGATTTTTTGGACTCTACCAAAAATGATTCAAAATGTCATTTGGATCGGGCCTCATGTTGAACAACCACTTTTTAAACCCTCACAGTGACCAAAATTGCCATTTTTACAGAGTTTTGCTTACTCAAAATCTTCAATTTTGACCAATTTCAGGCACAGAAATGACTTTAAACACACTTATTTTAGTTGAAAAAGTAATAACTCACATCCAACCGTCATTTAAAGTCAAAAGATTAAATGTTAAAATTTCATCAATATTGACCATTTTTTCAACGTTCGACTGGTCCGGGGTCATCGTTTTTCATCAGAAAATTGATTTTTTGGACTCTACCAAAAATGATTCAAAATGTCATTTGGATCGGGCCTCATGTTGAATAACCACTTTTTAAACCCTCACAGTGACCAAAATTGCCATTTTTACAGAGTTTTGCTTACTCAAAATCTTCAATTTTGACCAATTTCAGGCACAGAAATGACTTTAAACACACTTATTTTAGTTGAAAAAGTAATAACTCACATCCAACCGTCATTTAAAGTCAAAAGATTAAATGTTAAAATTTCATCAATATTGACTATTTTTTCAACGTTCGACTGGTCCGGGGTCATCGTTTTTCATCAGAAAATTGATTTTTTGGACTCTACCAAAAATGATTCAAAATGTCATTTGGATCGGGCCTCATGTTGAATAACCACTTTTTAAACCCTCACAGTGACCAAAATTGCCATTTTTACAGAGTTTTGCTTACTCAAAATCTTCAATTTTGACCAATTTCAGGCACAGAAATGACTTTAAACACACTTATTTTAGTTGAAAAAGTAATAACTCACATCCAACCGTCATTTAAAGTCAAAAGATTAAATGTTAAAATTTCATCAATATTGACCATTTTTTCAACGTTCGACTGGTCCGGGGTCATCGTTTTTCATCAGAAAATTGATTTTTTGGACTCTACCAAAAATGATTCAAAATGTCATTTGGATCAGGCCTCATGTTGAATAACCACTTTTTAAACCCTCACAGTGACCAAAACTGCCATTTTTACAGAGTTTTGCTTACTCAAATACTTCAATTTTGACCAATTTCAGGCACAGAAATGACTTTAAACACACTTATTTTAGTTGAAAAAGTAATAACTCACATCCAACTGTCATTTAAAGTGAAAAGATTAAATATTAAAATTTCATCAATATTGACCATTTTTTCAACGTTCGACTGGTCCGGGGTCATCGTTTTTCATCAGAAAATTGATTTTTTGGACTCTACCAAAAATGATTCAAAATGTCATTTGGATCGGGCCTCATGTTGAATAACCACTTTTTAAACCCTCACAGTGACCAAAATTGCCATTTTTACAGAGTTTTGCTTACTCAAAATCTTCAATTTTGACCAATTTCAGGCACAGAAATGACTTTAAACACACTTATTTTAGTTGAAAAAGTAATAACTCACATCCAACCGTCATTTAAAGTCAAAAGATTAAATGTTAAAATTTCATCAATATTGACCATTTTTTCAACGTTCGACTGGTCCGGGGTCATCGTTTTTCATCAGAAAATGGATTTTTTGGACTCTACCAAAAATGATTCAAAATGTCATTTGGATCGGGCCTCATGTTGAATAACCACTTTTTAAACCCTCACAGTGACCAAAATTGCCATCTTTACAGAGTTTTGCTTACTCAAAATCTTCAATTTTGACCAATTTAAGGCACAGAAATGACTTTAAACACACTTATTTTAGTTGAAAAAGTAATAACTCACATCCAACCGTCATTTAAAGTCAAAAGAATAAATGTTAAAATTTCATCAATATTGACCATTTTTTCAACGTTCGACTGGTCCGGGGTCATCGTTTTTCATCAGAAAATGGATTTTTTGGACTCTACCAAAAATGATTCAAAATGTCATTTGGATCGGGCCTCATGTTGAATAACCACTTTTTAAACCCTCACAGTGACCAAAATTGCCATTTTTACAGAGTTTTGCTTACTCAAAATCTTCAATTTTGACCAATTTCAGGCACAGAAATGACTTTAAACACACTTATTTTAGTTGAAAAAGTAATAACTCACATCCAACCGTCATTTAAAGTCAAAAGATTAAATGTTAAAATTTCATCAATATTGACCATTTTTTCAACGTTTGACTGGTCCGGGGTCATCGTTTTTCATCAGAAAATTGATTTTTTGGACTCTACCAAAAATGATTCAAAATGTCATTTGGATCGGGCCTCATGTTGAATAACCACTTTTTAAACCCTCGTAGTGACCAAAATTGCCATTTTTACAGAGTTTTGCTTACTCAAAATCTTCAATTTTGACCAATTTCAGGCTTAGAAATGACTTTAAACACACTTATTTTAGTTGAAAAAGTAATAACTCACATCCAACCGTCATTTAAAGTCAAAAGATTAAATGTTAAAATTTCATCAATATTGACCATTTTTTCAACGTTCGACTGGTCCGGGGTCATCGTTTTTCATCAGAAAATTGATTTTTTGGACTCTACCAAAAATGATTCAAAATGTCATTTGGATCGGGCCTCATGTTGAATAACCACTTTTTAAACCCTCACAGTGACCAAAATTGCCATTTTTACAGAGTTTTGCTTACTCAAAATCTTCAATTTTGACCAATTTCAGGCACAGAAATGACTTTAAACACACTTATTTTAGTTGAAAAAGTAATAACTCACATCCAACCGTCATTTAAAGTGAAAAGATTAAATATTAATATTTCATCAATATTGACCATTTTTTCAACGTTCGACTGGTCCGGGGTCATCGTTTTTCATCAGAAAATGGATTTTTTGGACTCTACCAAAAATGATTCAAAATGTCATTTGGATCAGGCCTCATGTTGAATAACCACTTTTTAAACCCTCACAGTGACCAAAACTGCCATTTTTACAGAGTTTTGCTTACTCAAAATCTTCAATTTTGACCAATTTCAGGCACAGAAATGACTTTAAACACAATTATTTTAGTTGAAAAAGTAATAACTCACATCCAACCGTCATTTAAAGTCAAAAGATTAAATGTTAAAATTTCATCAATATTGACCATTTTTTCAACGTTCGACTGGTCCGGGGTCATCGTTTTTCATCAGAAAATTGATTTTTTGGACTCTACCAAAAATGATTCAAAATGTCATTTGGATCGGGCCTCATGTTGAATAACCACTTTTTAAACCCTCACAGTGACCAAAATTGCCATTTTTACAGAGTTTTGCTTACTCAAAATCTTCAATTTTGACCAATTTCAGGCACAGAAATGACTTTAAACACACTTATTTTAGTTGAAAAAGTAATAACTCACATCCAACCGTCATTTAAAGTCAAAAGATTAAATGTTAAAATTTCATCAATATTGACCATTTTTTCAACGTTCGACTGGTCCCGGGTCATCGTTTTTCATCAGAAAATGGATTTTTTGGACTCTACCAAAAATGATTCAAAATGTCATTTGGATCGGGCCTCATGTTGAATAACCACTTTTTAAACCCTCACAGTGACCAAAATTGCCATTTTTACAGAGTTTTGCTTACTCAAAATCTTCAATTTTGACCAATTTCAGGCACAGAAATGACTTTAAACACACTTATTTTAGTTGAAAAAGTAATAACTCACATCCAACCGTCATTTAAAGTCAAAAGATTAAATGTTAAAATTTCCTCAATATTGACCATTTTTTCAACGTTTGACTGGTCCGGGGTCATCGTTTTTCATCAGAAAATTGATTTTTTGGACTCTACCAAAAATGATTCAAAATGTCATTTGGATCGGGCCTCATGTTGAATAACCACTTTTTAAACCCTCGTAGTGACCAAAATTGCCATTTTTACAGAGTTTTGCTTACTCAAAATCTTCAATTTTGACCAATTTCAGGCTTAGAAATGACTTTAAACACACTTATTTTAGTTGAAAAAGTAATAACTCACATCCAACCGTCATTTAAAGTCAAAAGATTAAATGTTAAAATTTCATCAATATTGACCATTTTTTCAACGTTCGACTGGTCCGGGGTCATCGTTTTTCATCAGAAAATGGATTTTTTGGACTCTACCAAAAATGATTCAAAATGTCATTTGGATCAGGCCTCATGTTGAATAACCACTTTTTAAACCCTCACAGTGACCAAAACTGCCATTTTTACAGAGTTTTGCTTACTCAAAATCTTCAATTTTGACCAATTTCAGGCACAGAAATGACTTTAAACACAATTATTTTAGTTGAAAAAGTAATAACTCACATCCAACCGTCATTTAAAGTCAAAAGATTAAATGTTAAAATTTCATCAATATTGACCATTTTTTCAACGTTCGACTGGTCCGGGGTCATCGTTTTTCATCAGAAAATTGATTTTTTGGACTCTACCAAAAATGATTCAAAATGTCATTTGGATCGGGCCTCATGTTGAATAACCACTTTTTAAACCCTCACAGTGACCAAAATTGCCATTTTTACAGAGTTTTGCTTACTCAAAATCTTCAATTTTGACCAATTTCAGGCACAGAAATGACTTTAAACACACTTATTTTAGTTGAAAAAGTAATAACTCACATCCAACCGTCATTTAAAGTCAAAAGATTAAATGTTAAAATTTCATCAATATTGACCATTTTTTCAACGTTCGACTGGTCCCGGGTCATCGTTTTTCATCAGAAAATGGATTTTTTGGACTCTACCAAAAATGATTCAAAATGTCATTTGGATCGGGCCTCATGTTAAATAACCACTTTTTAAACCCTCACAGTGACCAAAATTGCCATTTTTACAGAGTTTTGCTTACTCAAAATCTTCAATTTTGACCAATTTCAGGCACAGAAATGACTTTAAACACACTTATTTTAGTTGAAAAAGTAATAACTCACATCCAACCGTCATTTAAAGTGAAAAGATTAAATATTAAAATTTCATCAATATTGACCATTTTTTCAATGTTCGACTGGTCCGGGGTCATCGTTTTTCATCAGAAAATTGATTTTTTGGACTCTACCAAAAATGATTCAAAATGTCATTTGGATCGGGCCTCATGTTGAATAACCACTTTTTAAACCCTCACAGTGACCAAAATTGCCATTTTTACAGAGTTTTGCTTACTCAAAATCTTCAATTTTGACCAATTTCAGGCACAGAAATGACTTTAAACACACTTATTTTAGTTGAAAAAGTAATAACTCACATCCAACCGTCATTTAAAGTCAAAAGATTAAATGTTAAAATTTCATCAATATTGACCATTTTTTCAACGTTTGACTGGTCCGGGGTCATTGTTTTTCATCAGAAAATTGATTTTTTGGACTCTACCAAAAATGATTCAAAATGTCATTTGGATCGGGCCTCATGTTGAATAACCACTTTTTAAACCCTCACAGTGACCAAAATTGCCATTTTTACAGAGTTTTGCTTACTCAAAATCTTCAATTTTGACCAATTTCAGGCACAGAAATGACTTTAAACACACTTATTTTAGTTGAAAAAGTAATAACTCACATCCAACCGTCATTTAAAGTCAAAAGATTAAATGTTAAAATTTCATCAATATTGACCATTTTTTCAACGTTCGACTGGTCCGGGGTCATCGTTTTTCATCAGAAAATTGATTTTTTGGACTCTACCAAAAATGATTCAAAATGTCATTTGGATCGGGCCTCATGTTGAATAACCACTTTTTAAACCCTCACAGTGACCAAAATTGCCATTTTTACAGAGTTTTGCTTACTCAAAATCTTCAATTTTGACCAATTTCAGGCACAGAAATGACTTTAAACACACTTATTTTAGTTGAAAAAGTAATAACTCACATCCAACCGTCATTTAAAGTCAAAAGATTAAATGTTAAAATTTCATCAATATTGACCATTTTTTCAACGTTCGACTGGTCCCGGGTCATCGTTTTTCATCAGAAAATGGATTTTTTGGACTCTACCAAAAATGATTCAAAATGTCATTTGGATCGGGCCTCATGTTGAATAACCACTTTTTAAACCCTCACAGTGACCAAAATTGCCATTTTTACAGAGTTTTGCTTACTCAAAATCTTCAATTTTGACCAATTTCAGGCACAGAAATGACTTTAAACACACTTATTTTAGTTGAAAAAGTAATAACTCACATCCAACCGTCATTTAAAGTGAAAAGATTAAATGTTAAAATTTCATCAATATTGACCATTTTTTCAACGTTCGACTGGTCCGGGGTCATCGTTTTTCATCAGAAAATTGATTTTTTGGACTCTACCAAAAATGATTCAAAATGTCATTTGGATCAGGCCTCATGTTGAATAACCACTTTTTAAACCCTCACAGTGACCAAAACTGCCATTTTTACAGAGTTTTGCTTACTCAAATTCTTCAATTTTGACCAATTTCAGGCACAGAAATGACTTTAAACACACTTATTTTAGTTGAAAAAGTAATAACTCACATCCAACCGTCATTTAAAGTCAAAAGATTAAATGTTAAAATTTCCTCAATATTGACCATTTTTTCAACGTTTGACTGGTCCGGGGTCATCGTTTTTCATCAGAAAATTGATTTTTTGGACTCTACCAAAAATGATTCAAAATGTCATTTGGATCGGGCCTCATGTTGAATAACCACTTTTTAAACCCTCGTAGTGACCAAAATTGCCATTTTTACAGAGTTTTGCTTACTCAAAATCTTCAATTTTGACCAATTTCAGGCTTAGAAATGACTTTAAACACACTTATTTTAGTTGAAAAAGTAATAACTCACATCCAACCGTCATTTAAAGTCAAAAGATTAAATGTTAAAATTTCATCAATATTGACCATTTTTTCAACGTTCGACTGGTCCGGGGTCATCGTTTTTCATCAGAAAATGGATTTTTTGGACTCTACCAAAAATGATTCAAAATGTCATTTGGATCAGGCCTCATGTTGAATAACCACTTTTTAAACCCTCACAGTGACCAAAACTGCCATTTTTACAGAGTTTTGCTTACTCAAAATCTTCAATTTTGACCAATTTCAGGCACAGAAATGACTTTAAACACAATTATTTTAGTTGAAAAAGTAATAACTCACATCCAACCGTCATTTAAAGTCAAAAGATTAAATGTTAAAATTTCATCAATATTGACCATTTTTTCAACGTTCGACTGGTCCGGGGTCATCGTTTTTCATCAGAAAATTGATTTTTTGGACTCTACCAAAAATGATTCAAAATGTCATTTGGATCGGGCCTCATGTTGAATAACCACTTTTTAAACCCTCACAGTGACCAAAATTGCCATTTTTACAGAGTTTTGCTTACTCAAAATCTTCAATTTTGACCAATTTCAGGCACAGAAATGACTTTAAACACACTTATTTTAGTTGAAAAAGTAATAACTCACATCCAACCGTCATTTAAAGTCAAAAGATTAAATGTTAAAATTTCATCAATATTGACCATTTTTTCAACGTTCGACTGGTCCCGGGTCATCGTTTTTCATCAGAAAATGGATTTTTTGGACTCTACCAAAAATGATTCAAAATGTCATTTGGATCGGGCCTCATGTTAAATAACCACTTTTTAAACCCTCACAGTGACCAAAATTGCCATTTTTACAGAGTTTTGCTTACTCAAAATCTTCAATTTTGACCAATTTCAGGCACAGAAATGACTTTAAACACACTTATTTTAGTTGAAAAAGTAATAACTCACATCCAACCGTCATTTAAAGTGAAAAGATTAAATATTAAAATTTCATCAATATTGACCATTTTTTCAATGTTCGACTGGTCCGGGGTCATCGTTTTTCATCAGAAAATTGATTTTTTGGACTCTACCAAAAATGATTCAAAATGTCATTTGGATCGGGCCTCATGTTGAATAACCACTTTTTAAACCCTCACAGTGACCAAAATTGCCATTTTTACAGAGTTTTGCTTACTCAAAATCTTCAATTTTGACCAATTTCAGGCACAGAAATGACTTTAAACACACTTATTTTAGTTGAAAAAGTAATAACTCACATCCAACCGTCATTTAAAGTCAAAAGATTAAATGTTAAAATTTCATCAATATTGACCATTTTTTCAACGTTCGACTGGTCCGGGGTCATCGTTTTTCATCAGAAAATTGATTTTTTGGACTCTACCAAAAATGATTCAAAATGTCATTTGGATCGGGCCTCATGTTGAATAACCACTTTTTAAACCCTCACAGTGACCAAAATTGCCATTTTTACAGAGTTTTGCTTACTCAAAATCTTCAATTTTGACCAATTTCAGGCACAGAAATGACTTTAAACACACTTATTTTAGTTGAAAAAGTAATAACTCACATCCAACCGTCATTTAAAGTCAAAAGATTAAATGTTAAAATTTCATCAATATTGACCATTTTTTCAACGTTCGACTGGTCCGGGGTCATCGTTTTTCATCAGAAAATTGATTTTTTGGACTCTTCCAAAAATGATTCAAAATGTCATTTGGATCAGGCCTCATGTTGAATAACCACTTTTTAAACCCTCACAGTGACCAAAACTGCCATTTTTACAGAGTTTTGCTTACTCAAATTCTTCAATTTTGACCAATTTCAGGCACAGAAATGACTTTAAACACACTTATTTTAGTTGAAAAAGTAATAACTCACATCCAACCGTCATTTAAAGTCAAAAGATTAAATGTTAAAATTTCCTCAATATTGACCATTTTTTCAACGTTTGACTGGTCCGGGGTCATCATTTTTCATCAGAAAATTGATTTTTTGGACTCTACCAAAAATGATTCAAAATGTCATTTGGATCGGGCCTCATGTTGAATAACCACTTTTTAAACCCTCACAGTGACCAAAATTGCCATTTTTACAGAGTTTTGCTTACTCAAAATCTTCAATTTTGACCAATTTCAGGCACAGAAATGACTTTAAACACACTTATTTTAGTTGAAAAAGTAATAACTCACATCCAACCGTCATTTAAAGTGAAAAGATTAAATGTTAAAATTTCATCAATATTGACCATTTTTTCAACGTTCGACTGGTCCGGGGTCATCGTTTTTCATCAGAAAATTGATTTTTTGGACTCTACCAAAAATGATTCAAAATGTCATTTGGATCAGGCCTCATGTTGAATAACCACTTTTTAAACCCTCACAGTGACCAAAACTGCCATTTTTACAGAGTTTTGCTT
This sequence comes from Lissotriton vulgaris, assembly GCF_964263255.1. Taxonomy (NCBI): domain Eukaryota; kingdom Metazoa; phylum Chordata; class Amphibia; order Caudata; family Salamandridae; genus Lissotriton; species Lissotriton vulgaris. The sequence continues at coordinate 222,095 of NW_028242273.1, forward strand.
ACTCAAATTCTTCAATTTTGACCAATTTCAGGCACAGAAATGACTTTAAACACACTTATTTTAGTTGAAAAAGTAATAACTCACATCCAACCGTCATTTAAAGTCAAAAGATTAAATGTTAAAATTTCCTCAATATTGACCATTTTTTCAACGTTTGACTGGTCCGGGGTCATCGTTTTTCATCAGAAAATTGATTTTTTGGACTCTACCAAAAATGATTCAAAATGTCATTTGGATCGGGCCTCATGTTGAATAACCACTTTTTAAACCCTCGTAGTGACCAAAATTGCCATTTTTACAGAGTTTTGCTTACTCAAAATCTTCAATTTTGACCAATTTCAGGCTTAGAAATGACTTTAAACACACTTATTTTAGTTGAAAAAGTAATAACTCACATCCAACCGTCATTTAAAGTCAAAAGATTAAATGTTAAAATTTCATCAATATTGACCATTTTTTCAACGTTCGACTGGTCCGGGGTCATCGTTTTTCATCAGAAAATGGATTTTTTGGACTCTACCAAAAATGATTCAAAATGTCATTTGGATCAGGCCTCATGTTGAATAACCACTTTTTAAACCCTCACAGTGACCAAAACTGCCATTTTTACAGAGTTTTGCTTACTCAAAATCTTCAATTTTGACCAATTTCAGGCACAGAAATGACTTTAAACACAATTATTTTAGTTGAAAAAGTAATAACTCACATCCAACCGTCATTTAAAGTCAAAAGATTAAATGTTAAAATTTCATCAATATTGACCATTTTTTCAACGTTCGACTGGTCCGGGGTCATCGTTTTTCATCAGAAAATTGATTTTTTGGACTCTACCAAAAATGATTCAAAATGTCATTTGGATCGGGCCTCATGTTGAATAACCACTTTTTAAACCCTCACAGTGACCAAAATTGCCATTTTTACAGAGTTTTGCTTACTCAAAATCTTCAATTTTGACCAATTTCAGGCACAGAAATGACTTTAACCTCTTCGCCGCTAATGACAAGGGTAACTCGTCATGGACTTTCCATTGATTTCAATGGAAAATCAATGAAAAGTAAAATATTGCCTTAGCAGCCAAGTGGTTAAACACACTTATTTTAGTTGAAAAAGTAATAACTCACATCCAACCGTCATTTAAAGTCAAAAGATTAAATGTTAAAATTTCATCAATATTGACCATTTTTTCAACGTTCGACTGGTCCCGGGTCATCGTTTTTCATCAGAAAATGGATTTTTTGGACTCTACCAAAAATGATTCAAAATGTCATTTGGATCGGGCCTCATGTTAAATAACCACTTTTTAAACCCTCACAGTGACCAAAATTGCCATTTTTACAGAGTTTTGCTTACTCAAAATCTTCAATTTTGACCAATTTCAGGCACAGAAATGACTTTAAACACACTTATTTTAGTTGAAAAAGTAATAACTCACATCCAACCGTCATTTAAAGTGAAAAGATTAAATATTAAAATTTCATCAATATTGACCATTTTTTCAATGTTCGACTGGTCCGGGGTCATCGTTTTTCATCAGAAAATTGATTTTTTGGACTCTACCAAAAATGATTCAAAATGTCATTTGGATCGGGCCTCATGTTGAATAACCACTTTTTAAACCCTCACAGTGACCAAAATTGCCATTTTTACAGAGTTTTGCTTACTCAAAATCTTCAATTTTGACCAATTTCAGGCACAGAAATGACTTTAAACACACTTATTTTAGTTGAAAAAGTAATAACTCACATCCAACCGTCATTTAAAGTCAAAAGATTAAATGTTAAAATTTCATCAATATTGACCATTTTTTCAACGTTCGACTGGTCCGGGGTCATCGTTTTTCATCAGAAAATTGATTTTTTGGACTCTACCAAAAATGATTCAAAATGTCATTTGGATCGGGCCTCATGTTGAATAACCACTTTTTAAACCCTCACAGTGACCAAAATTGCCATTTTTACAGAGTTTTGCTTACTCAAAATCTTCAATTTTGACCAATTTCAGGCACAGAAATGACTTTAAACACACTTATTTTAGTTGAAAAAGTAATAACTCACATCCAACCGTCATTTAAAGTCAAAAGATTAAATGTTAAAATTTCATCAATATTGACCATTTTTTCAACGTTCGACTGGTCCGGGGTCATCGTTTTTCATCAGAAAATTGATTTTTTGGACTCTTCCAAAAATGATTCAAAATGTCATTTGGATCAGGCCTCATGTTGAATAACCACTTTTTAAACCCTCACAGTGACCAAAACTGCCATTTTTACAGAGTTTTGCTTACTCAAATTCTTCAATTTTGACCAATTTCAGGCACAGAAATGACTTTAAACACACTTATTTTAGTTGAAAAAGTAATAACTCACATCCAACCGTCATTTAAAGTCAAAAGATTAAATGTTAAAATTTCCTCAATATTGACCATTTTTTCAACGTTTGACTGGTCCAGGGTCATCATTTTTCATCAGAAAATTGATTTTTTGGACTCTACCAAAAATGATTCAAAATGTCATTTGGATCGGGCCTCATGTTGAATAACCACTTTTTAAACCCTCGTAGTGACCAAAATTGCCATTTTTACAGAGTTTTGCTTACTCAAAATCTTCAATTTTGACCAATTTCAGGCTTAGAAATGACTTTAAACACACTTATTTTAGTTGAAAAAGTAATACTCACATCCAACCGTCATTTAAAGTCAAAAGATTAAATGTTAAAATGTCATCAATATTGACCATTTTTTCAACGTTCGACTGGTCCGGGGTCATCGTTTTTCATCAGAAAATTGATTTTTTGGACTCTACCAAAAATGATTCAAAATGTCATTTGGATCGGGCCTCATGTTGAATAACCACTTTTTAAACCCTCACAGTGACCAAAATTGCCATTTTTACAGAGTTTTGCTTACTCAAAATCTTCAATTTTGACCAATTTCAGGCACAGAAATGACTTTAAACACACTTATTTTAGTTGAAAAAGTAATAACTCACATCCAACCGTCATTTAAAGTGAAAAGATTAAATATTAAAATTTCATCAATATTGACCATTTTTTCAACGTTCGACTGGTCCGGGGTCATCGTTTTTCAATAGAAAATTGATTTTTTGGACTCTACCAAAAATAATTCAAAATGTCATTTGGATCGGGCCTCATGTTGAATAACCACTTTTTAAACCCTCACAGTGACCAAAATGGCCATTTTTACAGAGTTTTGCTTACTCAAAATCTTCAATTTTGACCAATTTCAAGCACAGAAATGACTTTAAACACACTTATTTTAGTTGAAAAAGTAATAACTCACATCCAACCGTCATTTAAAGTCAAAAGATTAAATGTTAAAATTTCATCAATATTGACCATTTTTTCAACGTTCGACTGGTCCGGGGTCATCGTTTTTCATCAGAAAATTGATTTTTTGGACTCTACCAAAAATGATTCAAAATGTCATTTGGATCAGGCCTCATGTTGAATAACCACTTTTTAAACCCTCACAGTGACCAAAATTGCCATTTTTACAGAGTTTTGCTTACTCAAAATCTTCAATTTTGACCAATTTCAGGCACAGAAATGACTTTAAACACACTTATTTTAGTTGAAAAAGTAATAACTCACATCCAACCGTCATTTAAAGTCAAAAGATTAAATGTTAAAATTTCATCAATATTGACCATTTTTTCAACGTTCGACTGGTCCGGGGTCATCGTTTTTCATCAGAAAATTGATTTTTTGGACTCTACCAAAAATGATTCAAAATGTCATTTGGATCGGGCCTCATGTTGAATAACCACTTTTTAAACCCTCACAGTGACCAAAATTGCCATTTTTACAGAGTTTTGCTTACTCAAAATCTTCAATTTTGACCAATTTCAGGCACAGAAATGACTTTAAACACACTTATTTTAGTTGAAAAAGTAATAACTCACATCCAACCATCATGTAAAGTCAAAAGATTATATGTTAAAATTTCATCAATATTGACCATTTTTTCAACGTTCGACTGGTCCGGGGTCATCGTTTTTCATCAGAAAATTGATTTTTTGGACTCTACCAAAAATGATTCAAAATGTCATTTGGATCGGGCCTCATGTTGAATAACCACTTTTTAAACCCTCACAGTGACCAAAATTGCCATTTTTACAGAGTTTTGCTTACTCAAAATCTTCAATTTTGACCAATTTCAGGCACAGAAATGACTTTAAACACACTTATTTTAGTTGAAAAAGTAATAACTCACATCCAACCGTCATTTAAAGTCAAAAGATTAAATGTTAAAATTTCATCAATATTGACCATTTTTTCAACGTTCGACTAGTCCGGGGTCATCGTTTTTCATCAGAAAATGGATTTTTTGGACTCTACCAAAAATGATTCAAAATGTCATTTGGATCGGGCCTCATGTTGAATAACCACTTTTTAAACCCTCACAGTGACCAAAATTGCCATCTTTACAGAGTTTTGCTTACTCAAAATCTTCAATTTTGACCAATTTCAGGCACAGAAATGACTTTAAACACACTTATTTTAGTTGAAAAAGTAATAACTCACATCCAACCGTCATTTAAAGTCAAAAGAATAAATGTTAAAATTTCATCAATATTGACCATTTTTTCAACGTTCGACTGGTCCGGGGTCATCGTTTTTCATCAGAAAATGGATTTTTTGGACTCTACCAAAAATGATTCAAAATGTCATTTGGATCGGGCCTCATGTTGAACAACCACTTTTTAAACCCTCACAGTGACCAAAATTGCCATTTTTACAGAGTTTTGCTTACTCAAAATCTTCAATTTTGACCAATTTCAGGCACAGAAATGACTTTAAACACACTTATTTTAGTTGAAAAAGTAATAACTCACATCCAACCGTCATTTAAAGTCAAAAGATTAAATGTTAAAATTTCATCAATATTGACCATTTTTTCAACGTTCGACTGGTCCGGGGTCATCGTTTTTCATCAGAAAATTGATTTTTTGGACTCTACCAAAAATGATTCAAAATGTCATTTGGATCGGGCCTCATGTTGAATAACCACTTTTTAAACCCTCACAGTGACCAAAATTGCCATTTTTACAGAGTTTTGCTTACTCAAAATCTTCAATTTTGACCAATTTCAGGCACAGAAATGACTTTAAACACACTTATTTTAGTTGAAAAAGTAATAACTCACATCCAACCGTCATTTAAAGTCAAAAGATTAAATGTTAAAATTTCATCAATATTGACTATTTTTTCAACGTTCGACTGGTCCGGGGTCATCGTTTTTCATCAGAAAATTGATTTTTTGGACTCTACCAAAAATGATTCAAAATGTCATTTGGATCGGGCCTCATGTTGAATAACCACTTTTTAAACCCTCACAGTGACCAAAATTGCCATTTTTACAGAGTTTTGCTTACTCAAAATCTTCAATTTTGACCAATTTCAGGCACAGAAATGACTTTAAACACACTTATTTTAGTTGAAAAAGTAATAACTCACATCCAACCGTCATTTAAAGTCAAAAGATTAAATGTTAAAATTTCATCAATATTGACCATTTTTTCAACGTTCGACTGGTCCGGGGTCATCGTTTTTCATCAGAAAATTGATTTTTTGGACTCTACCAAAAATGATTCAAAATGTCATTTGGATCAGGCCTCATGTTGAATAACCACTTTTTAAACCCTCACAGTGACCAAAACTGCCATTTTTACAGAGTTTTGCTTACTCAAATACTTCAATTTTGACCAATTTCAGGCACAGAAATGACTTTAAACACACTTATTTTAGTTGAAAAAGTAATAACTCACATCCAACTGTCATTTAAAGTGAAAAGATTAAATATTAAAATTTCATCAATATTGACCATTTTTTCAACGTTCGACTGGTCCGGGGTCATCGTTTTTCATCAGAAAATGGATTTTTTGGACTCTACCAAAAATGATTCAAAATGTCATTTGGATCGGGCCTCATGTTGAATAACCACTTTTTAAACCCTCACAGTGACCAAAATTGCCATTTTTACAGAGTTTTGCTTACTCAAAATCTTCAATTTTGACCAATTTCAGGCACAGAAATGACTTTAAACACACTTATTTTAGTTGAAAAAGTAATAACTCACATCCAACCGTCATTTAAAGTCAAAAGATTAAATGTTAAAATTTCATCAATATTGACCATTTTTTCAACGTTCGACTGGTCCGGGGTCATCGTTTTTCATCAGAAAATGGATTTTTTGGACTCTACCAAAAATGATTCAAAATGTCATTTGGATCGGGCCTCATGTTGAATAACCACTTTTTAAACCCTCACAGTGACCAAAATTGCCATCTTTACAGAGTTTTGCTTACTCAAAATCTTCAATTTTGACCAATTTAAGGCACAGAAATGACTTTAAACACACTTATTTTAGTTGAAAAAGTAATAACTCACATCCAACCGTCATTTAAAGTCAAAAGAATAAATGTTAAAATTTCATCAATATTGACCATTTTTTCAACGTTCGACTGGTCCGGGGTCATCGTTTTTCATCAGAAAATGGATTTTTTGGACTCTACCAAAAATGATTCAAAATGTCATTTGGATCGGGCCTCATGTTGAATAACCACTTTTTAAACCCTCACAGTGACCAAAATTGCCATTTTTACAGAGTTTTGCTTACTCAAAATCTTCAATTTTGACCAATTTCAGGCACAGAAATGACTTTAAACACACTTATTTTAGTTGAAAAAGTAATAACTCACATCCAACCGTCATTTAAAGTCAAAAGATTAAATGTTAAAATTTCATCAATATTGACCATTTTTTCAACGTTTGACTGGTCCGGGGTCATCGTTTTTCATCAGAAAATTGATTTTTTGGACTCTACCAAAAATGATTCAAAATGTCATTTGGATCGGGCCTCATGTTGAATAACCACTTTTTAAACCCTCGTAGTGACCAAAATTGCCATTTTTACAGAGTTTTGCTTACTCAAAATCTTCAATTTTGACCAATTTCAGGCTTAGAAATGACTTTAAACACACTTATTTTAGTTGAAAAAGTAATAACTCACATCCAACCGTCATTTAAAGTCAAAAGATTAAATGTTAAAATTTCATCAATATTGACCATTTTTTCAACGTTCGACTGGTCCGGGGTCATCGTTTTTCATCAGAAAATTGATTTTTTGGACTCTACCAAAAATGATTCAAAATGTCATTTGGATCGGGCCTCATGTTGAATAACCACTTTTTAAACCCTCACAGTGACCAAAATTGCCATTTTTACAGAGTTTTGCTTACTCAAAATCTTCAATTTTGACCAATTTCAGGCACAGAAATGACTTTAAACACACTTATTTTAGTTGAAAAAGTAATAACTCACATCCAACCGTCATTTAAAGTGAAAAGATTAAATATTAATATTTCATCAATATTGACCATTTTTTCAACGTTCGACTGGTCCGGGGTCATCGTTTTTCATCAGAAAATGGATTTTTTGGACTCTACCAAAAATGATTCAAAATGTCATTTGGATCAGGCCTCATGTTGAATAACCACTTTTTAAACCCTCACAGTGACCAAAACTGCCATTTTTACAGAGTTTTGCTTACTCAAAATCTTCAATTTTGACCAATTTCAGGCACAGAAATGACTTTAAACACAATTATTTTAGTTGAAAAAGTAATAACTCACATCCAACCGTCATTTAAAGTCAAAAGATTAAATGTTAAAATTTCATCAATATTGACCATTTTTTCAACGTTCGACTGGTCCGGGGTCATCGTTTTTCATCAGAAAATTGATTTTTTGGACTCTACCAAAAATGATTCAAAATGTCATTTGGATCGGGCCTCATGTTGAATAACCACTTTTTAAACCCTCACAGTGACCAAAATTGCCATTTTTACAGAGTTTTGCTTACTCAAAATCTTCAATTTTGACCAATTTCAGGCACAGAAATGACTTTAAACACACTTATTTTAGTTGAAAAAGTAATAACTCACATCCAACCGTCATTTAAAGTCAAAAGATTAAATGTTAAAATTTCATCAATATTGACCATTTTTTCAACGTTCGACTGGTCCCGGGTCATCGTTTTTCATCAGAAAATGGATTTTTTGGACTCTACCAAAAATGATTCAAAATGTCATTTGGATCGGGCCTCATGTTGAATAACCACTTTTTAAACCCTCACAGTGACCAAAATTGCCATTTTTACAGAGTTTTGCTTACTCAAAATCTTCAATTTTGACCAATTTCAGGCACAGAAATGACTTTAAACACACTTATTTTAGTTGAAAAAGTAATAACTCACATCCAACCGTCATTTAAAGTGAAAAGATTAAATGTTAAAATTTCATCAATATTGACCATTTTTTCAACGTTCGACTGGTCCGGGGTCATCGTTTTTCATCAGAAAATTGATTTTTTGGACTCTACCAAAAATGATTCAAAATGTCATTTGGATCAGGCCTCATGTTGAATAACCACTTTTTAAACCCTCACAGTGACCAAAACTGCCATTTTTACAGAGTTTTGCTTACTCAAATTCTTCAATTTTGACCAATTTCAGGCACAGAAATGACTTTAAACACACTTATTTTAGTTGAAAAAGTAATAACTCACATCCAACCGTCATTTAAAGTCAAAAGATTAAATGTTAAAATTTCCTCAATATTGACCATTTTTTCAACGTTTGACTGGTCCGGGGTCATCGTTTTTCATCAGAAAATTGATTTTTTGGACTCTACCAAAAATGATTCAAAATGTCATTTGGATCGGGCCTCATGTTGAATAACCACTTTTTAAACCCTCGTAGTGACCAAAATTGCCATTTTTACAGAGTTTTGCTTACTCAAAATCTTCAATTTTGACCAATTTCAGGCTTAGAAATGACTTTAAACACACTTATTTTAGTTGAAAAAGTAATAACTCACATCCAACCGTCATTTAAAGTCAAAAGATTAAATGTTAAAATTTCATCAATATTGACCATTTTTTCAACGTTCGACTGGTCCGGGGTCATCGTTTTTCATCAGAAAATGGATTTTTTGGACTCTACCAAAAATGATTCAAAATGTCATTTGGATCAGGCCTCATGTTGAATAACCACTTTTTAAACCCTCACAGTGACCAAAACTGCCATTTTTACAGAGTTTTGCTTACTCAAAATCTTCAATTTTGACCAATTTCAGGCACAGAAATGACTTTAAACACAATTATTTTAGTTGAAAAAGTAATAACTCACATCCAACCGTCATTTAAAGTCAAAAGATTAAATGTTAAAATTTCATCAATATTGACCATTTTTTCAACGTTCGACTGGTCCGGGGTCATCGTTTTTCATCAGAAAATTGATTTTTTGGACTCTACCAAAAATGATTCAAAATGTCATTTGGATCGGGCCTCATGTTGAATAACCACTTTTTAAACCCTCACAGTGACCAAAATTGCCATTTTTACAGAGTTTTGCTTACTCAAAATCTTCAATTTTGACCAATTTCAGGCACAGAAATGACTTTAAACACACTTATTTTAGTTGAAAAAGTAATAACTCACATCCAACCGTCATTTAAAGTCAAAAGATTAAATGTTAAAATTTCATCAATATTGACCATTTTTTCAACGTTCGACTGGTCCCGGGTCATCGTTTTTCATCAGAAAATGGATTTTTTGGACTCTACCAAAAATGATTCAAAATGTCATTTGGATCGGGCCTCATGTTAAATAACCACTTTTTAAACCCTCACAGTGACCAAAATTGCCATTTTTACAGAGTTTTGCTTACTCAAAATCTTCAATTTTGACCAATTTCAGGCACAGAAATGACTTTAAACACACTTATTTTAGTTGAAAAAGTAATAACTCACATCCAACCGTCATTTAAAGTGAAAAGATTAAATATTAAAATTTCATCAATATTGACCATTTTTTCAATGTTCGACTGGTCCGGGGTCATCGTTTTTCATCAGAAAATTGATTTTTTGGACTCTACCAAAAATGATTCAAAATGTCATTTGGATCGGGCCTCATGTTGAATAACCACTTTTTAAACCCTCACAGTGACCAAAATTGCCATTTTTACAGAGTTTTGCTTACTCAAAATCTTCAATTTTGACCAATTTCAGGCACAGAAATGACTTTAAACACACTTATTTTAGTTGAAAAAGTAATAACTCACATCCAACCGTCATTTAAAGTCAAAAGATTAAATGTTAAAATTTCATCAATATTGACCATTTTTTCAACGTTCGACTGGTCCGGGGTCATCGTTTTTCATCAGAAAATTGATTTTTTGGACTCTACCAAAAATGATTCAAAATGTCATTTGGATCGGGCCTCATGTTGAATAACCACTTTTTAAACCCTCACAGTGACCAAAATTGCCATTTTTACAGAGTTTTGCTTACTCAAAATCTTCAATTTTGACCAATTTCAGGCACAGAAATGACTTTAAACACACTTATTTTAGTTGAAAAAGTAATAACTCACATCCAACCGTCATTTAAAGTGAAAAGATTAAATATTAATATTTCATCAATATTGACCATTTTTTCAACGTTCGACTGGTCCGGGGTCATCGTTTTTCATCAGAAAATGGATTTTTTGGACTCTACCAAAAATGATTCAAAATGTCATTTGGATCAGGCCTCATGTTGAATAACCACTTTTTAAACCCTCACAGTGACCAAAACTGCCATTTTTACAGAGTTTTGCTTACTCAAAATCTTCAATTTTGACCAATTTCAGGCACAGAAATGACTTTAAACACAATTATTTTAGTTGAAAAAGTAATAACTCACATCCAACCGTCATTTAAAGTCAAAAGATTAAATGTTAAAATTTCATCAATATTGACCATTTTTTCAACGTTCGACTGGTCCGGGGTCATCGTTTTTCATCAGAAAATTGATTTTTTGGACTCTACCAAAAATGATTCAAAATGTCATTTGGATCGGGCCTCATGTTGAATAACCACTTTTTAAACCCTCACAGTGACCAAAATTGCCATTTTTACAGAGTTTTGCTTACTCAAAATCTTCAATTTTGACCAATTTCAGGCACAGAAATGACTTTAAACACACTTATTTTAGTTGAAAAAGTAATAACTCACATCCAACCGTCATTTAAAGTCAAAAGATTAAATGTTAAAATTTCATCAATATTGACCATTTTTTCAACGTTCGACTGATCCCGGGTCATCGTTTTTCATCAGAAAATGGATTTTTTGGACTCTACCAAAAATGATTCAAAATGTCATTTGGATCGGGCCTCATGTTGAATAACCACTTTTTAAACCCTCACAGTGACCAAAATTGCCATTTTTACAGAGTTTTGCTTACTCAAAATCTTCAATTTTGACCAATTTCAGGCACAGAAATGACTTTAAACACACTTATTTTAGTTGAAAAAGTAATAACTCACATCCAACCGTCATTTAAAGTGAAAAGATTAAATGTTAAAATTTCATCAATATTGACCATTTTTTCAACGTTCGACTGGTCCGGGGTCATCGTTTTTCATCAGAAAATTGATTTTTTGGACTCTACCAAAAATGATTCAAAATGTCATTTGGATCAGGCCTCATGTTGAATAACCACTTTTTAAACCCTCACAGTGACCAAAACTGCCATTTTTACAGAGTTTTGCTTACTCAAATTCTTCAATTTTGACCAATTTCAGGCACAGAAATGACTTTAAACACACTTATTTTAGTTGAAAAAGTAATAACTCACATCCAACCGTCATTTAAAGTCAAAAGATTAAATGTTAAAATTTCCTCAATATTGACCATTTTTTCAACGTTTGACTGGTCCGGGGTCATCGTTTTTCATCAGAAAATTGATTTTTTGGACTCTACCAAAAATGATTCAAAATGTCATTTGGATCGGGCCTCATGTTGAATAACCACTTTTTAAACCCTCGTAGTGACCAAAATTGCCATTTTTACAGAGTTTTGCTTACTCAAAATCTTCAATTTTGACCAATTTCAGGCTTAGAAATGACTTTAAACACACTTATTTTAGTTGAAAAAGTAATAACTCACATCCAACCGTCATTTAAAGTCAAAAGATTAAATGTTAAAATTTCATCAATATTGACCATTTTTTCAACGTTCGACTGGTCCGGGGTCATCGTTTTTCATCAGAAAATGGATTTTTTGGACTCTACCAAAAATGATTCAAAATGTCATTTGGATCAGGCCTCATGTTGAATAACCACTTTTTAAACCCTCACAGTGACCAAAACTGCCATTTTTACAGAGTTTTGCTTACTCAAAATCTTCAATTTTGACCAATTTCAGGCACAGAAATGACTTTAAACACAATTATTTTAGTTGAAAAAGTAATAACTCACATCCAACCGTCATTTAAAGTCAAAAGATTAAATGTTAAAATTTCATCAATATTGACCATTTTTTCAACGTTCGACTGGTCCGGGGTCATCGTTTTTCATCAGAAAATTGATTTTTTGGACTCTACCAAAAATGATTCAAAATGTCATTTGGATCGGGCCTCATGTTGAATAACCACTTTTTAAACCCTCACAGTGACCAAAATTGCCATTTTTACAGAGTTTTGCTTACTCAAAATCTTCAATTTTGACCAATTTCAGGCACAGAAATGACTTTAAACACACTTATTTTAGTTGAAAAAGTAATAACTCACATCCAACCGTCATTTAAAGTCAAAAGATTAAATGTTAAAATTTCATCAATATTGACCATTTTTTCAACGTTCGACTGGTCCCGGGTCATCGTTTTTCATCAGAAAATGGATTTTTTGGACTCTACCAAAAATGATTCAAAATGTCATTTGGATCGGGCCTCATGTTAAATAACCACTTTTTAAACCCTCACAGTGACCAAAATTGCCATTTTTACAGAGTTTTGCTTACTCAAAATCTTCAATTTTGACCAATTTCAGGCACAGAAATGACTTTAAACACACTTATTTTAGTTGAAAAAGTAATAACTCACATCCAACCGTCATTTAAAGTGAAAAGATTAAATATTAAAATTTCATCAATATTGACCATTTTTTCAATGTTCGACTGGTCCGGGGTCATCGTTTTTCATCAGAAAATTGATTTTTTGGACTCTACCAAAAATGATTCAAAATGTCATTTGGATCGGGCCTCATGTTGAATAACCACTTTTTAAACCCTCACAGTGACCAAAATTGCCATTTTTACAGAGTTTTGCTTACTCAAAATCTTCAATTTTGACCAATTTCAGGCACAGAAATGACTTTAAACACACTTATTTTAGTTGAAAAAGTAATAACTCACATCCAACCGTCATTTAAAGTCAAAAGATTAAATGTTAAAATTTCATCAATATTGACCATTTTTTCAACGTTCGACTGGTCCGGGGTCATCGTTTTTCATCAGAAAATTGATTTTTTGGACTCTACCAAAAATGATTCAAAATGTCATTTGGATCGGGCCTCATGTTGAATAACCACTTTTTAAACCCTCACAGTGACCAAAATTGCCATTTTTACAGAGTTTTGCTTACTCAAAATCTTCAATTTTGACCAATTTCAGGCACAGAAATGACTTTAAACACACTTATTTTAGTTGAAAAAGTAATAACTCACATCCAACCGTCATTTAAAGTCAAAAGATTAAATGTTAAAATTTCATCAATATTGACCATTTTTTCAACGTTCGACTGGTCCGGGGTCATCGTTTTTCATCAGAAAATTGATTTTTTGGACTCTTCCAAAAATGATTCAAAATGTCATTTGGATCAGGCCTCATGTTGAATAACCACTTTTTAAACCCTCACAGTGACCAAAACTGCCATTTTTACAGAGTTTTGCTTACTCAAATTCTTCAATTTTGACCAATTTCAGGCACAGAAATGACTTTAAACACACTTATTTTAGTTGAAAAAGTAATAACTCACATCCAACCGTCATTTAAAGTCAAAAGATTAAATGTTAAAATTTCCTCAATATTGACCATTTTTTCAACGTTTGACTGGTCCGGGGTCATCATTTTTCATCAGAAAATTGATTTTTTGGACTCTACCAAAAATGATTCAAAATGTCATTTGGATCGGGCCTCATGTTGAATAACCACTTTTTAAACCCTCACAGTGACCAAAATTGCCATTTTTACAGAGTTTTGCTTACTCAAAATCTTCAATTTTGACCAATTTCAGGCACAGAAATGACTTTAAACACACTTATTTTAGTTGAAAAAGTAATAACTCACATCCAACCGTCATTTAAAGTGAAAAGATTAAATGTTAAAATTTCATCAATATTGACCATTTTTTCAACGTTCGACTGGTCCGGGGTCATCGTTTTTCATCAGAAAATTGATTTTTTGGACTCTACCAAAAATGATTCAAAATGTCATTTGGATCAGGCCTCATGTTGAATAACCACTTTTTAAACCCTCACAGTGACCAAAACTGCCATTTTTACAGAGTTTTGCTTACTCAAATTCTTCAATTTTGACCAATTTCAGGCACAGAAATGACTTTAAACACACTTATTTTAGTTGAAAAAGTAATAACTCACATCCAACCGTCATTTAAAGTCAAAAGATTAAATGTTAAAATTTCCTCAATATTGACCATTTTTTCAACGTTTGACTGGTCCGGGGTCATCGTTTTTCATCAGAAAATTGATTTTTTGGACTCTACCAAAAATGATTCAAAATGTCATTTGGATCGGGCCTCATGTTGAATAACCACTTTTTAAACCCTCGTAGTGACCAAAATTGCCATTTTTACAGAGTTTTGCTTACTCAAAATCTTCAATTTTGACCAATTTCAGGCTTAGAAATGACTTTAAACACACTTATTTTAGTTGAAAAAGTAATAACTCACATCCAACCGTCATTTAAAGTCAAAAGATTAAATGTTAAAATTTCATCAATATTGACCATTTTTTCAACGTTCGACTGGTCCGGGGTCATCGTTTTTCATCAGAAAATGGATTTTTTGGACTCTACCAAAAATGATTCAAAATGTCATTTGGATCAGGCCTCATGTTGAATAACCACTTTTTAAACCCTCACAGTGACCAAAACTGCCATTTTTACAGAGTTTTGCTTACTCAAAATCTTCAATTTTGACCAATTTCAGGCACAGAAATGACTTTAAACACAATTATTTTAGTTGAAAAAGTAATAACTCACATCCAACCGTCATTTAAAGTCAAAAGATTAAATGTTAAAATTTCATCAATATTGACCATTTTTTCAACGTTCGACTGGTCCGGGGTCATCGTTTTTCATCAGAAAATTGATTTTTTGGACTCTACCAAAAATGATTCAAAATGTCATTTGGATCGGGCCTCATGTTGAATAACCACTTTTTAAACCCTCACAGTGACCAAAATTGCCATTTTTACAGAGTTTTGCTTACTCAAAATCTTCAATTTTGACCAATTTCAGGCACAGAAATGACTTTAACCTCTTCGCCGCTAATGACAAGGGTAACTCGTCATGGACTTTCCATTGATTTCAATGGAAAATCAATGAAAAGTAAAATATTGCCTTAGCAGCCAAGTGGTTAAACACACTTATTTTAGTTGAAAAAGTAATAACTCACATCCAACCGTCATTTAAAGTCAAAAGATTAAATGTTAAAATTTCATCAATATTGACCATTTTTTCAACGTTCGACTGGTCCCGGGTCATCGTTTTTCATCAGAAAATGGATTTTTTGGACTCTACCAAAAATGATTCAAAATGTCATTTGGATCGGGCCTCATGTTAAATAACCACTTTTTAAACCCTCACAGTGACCAAAATTGCCATTTTTACAGAGTTTTGCTTACTCAAAATCTTCAATTTTGACCAATTTCAGGCACAGAAATGACTTTAAACACACTTATTTTAGTTGAAAAAGTAATAACTCACATCCAACCGTCATTTAAAGTGAAAAGATTAAATATTAAAATTTCATCAATATTGACCATTTTTTCAATGTTCGACTGGTCCGGGGTCATCGTTTTTCATCAGAAAATTGATTTTTTGGACTCTACCAAAAATGATTCAAAATGTCATTTGGATCGGGCCTCATGTTGAATAACCACTTTTTAAACCCTCACAGTGACCAAAATTGCCATTTTTACAGAGTTTTGCTTACTCAAAATCTTCAATTTTGACCAATTTCAGGCACAGAAATGACTTTAAACACACTTATTTTAGTTGAAAAAGTAATAACTCACATCCAACCGTCATTTAAAGTCAAAAGATTAAATGTTAAAATTTCATCAATATTGACCATTTTTTCAACGTTCGACTGGTCCGGGGTCATCGTTTTTCATCAGAAAATTGATTTTTTGGACTCTACCAAAAATGATTCAAAATGTCATTTGGATCGGGCCTCATGTTGAATAACCACTTTTTAAACCCTCACAGTGACCAAAATTGCCATTTTTACAGAGTTTTGCTTACTCAAAATCTTCAATTTTGACCAATTTCAGGCACAGAAATGACTTTAAACACACTTATTTTAGTTGAAAAAGTAATAACTCACATCCAACCGTCATTTAAAGTCAAAAGATTAAATGTTAAAATTTCATCAATATTGACCATTTTTTCAACGTTCGACTGGTCCGGGGTCATCGTTTTTCATCAGAAAATTGATTTTTTGGACTCTTCCAAAAATGATTCAAAATGTCATTTGGATCAGGCCTCATGTTGAATAACCACTTTTTAAACCCTCACAGTGACCAAAACTGCCATTTTTACAGAGTTTTGCTTACTCAAATTCTTCAATTTTGACCAATTTCAGGCACAGAAATGACTTTAAACACACTTATTTTAGTTGAAAAAGTAATAACTCACATCCAACCGTCATTTAAAGTCAAAAGATTAAATGTTAAAATTTCCTCAATATTGACCATTTTTTCAACGTTTGACTGGTCCAGGGTCATCATTTTTCATCAGAAAATTGATTTTTTGGACTCTACCAAAAATGATTCAAAATGTCATTTGGATCGGGCCTCATGTTGAATAACCACTTTTTAAACCCTCGTAGTGACCAAAATTGCCATTTTTACAGAGTTTTGCTTACTCAAAATCTTCAATTTTGACCAATTTCAGGCTTAGAAATGACTTTAAACACACTTATTTTAGTTGAAAAAGTAATAACTCACATCCAACCGTCATTTAAAGTCAAAAGATTAAATGTTAAAATGTCATCAATATTGACCATTTTTTCAACGTTCGACTGGTCCGGGGTCATCGTTTTTCATCAGAAAATTGATTTTTTGGACTCTACCAAAAATGATTCAAAATGTCATTTGGATCGGGCCTCATGTTGAATAACCACTTTTTAAACCCTCACAGTGACCAAAATTGCCATTTTTACAGAGTTTTGCTTACTCAAAATCTTCAATTTTGACCAATTTCAGGCACAGAAATGACTTTAAACACACTTATTTTAGTTGAAAAAGTAATAACTCACATCCAACCGTCATTTAAAGTGAAAAGATTAAATATTAAAATTTCATCAATATTGACCATTTTTTCAACGTTCGACTGGTCCGGGGTCATCGTTTTTCAATAGAAAATTGATTTTTTGGACTCTACCAAAAATAATTCAAAATGTCATTTGGATCGGGCCTCATGTTGAATAACCACTTTTTAAACCCTCACAGTGACCAAAATGGCCATTTTTACAGAGTTTTGCTTACTCAAAATCTTCAATTTTGACCAATTTCAAGCACAGAAATGACTTTAAACACACTTATTTTAGTTGAAAAAGTAATAACTCACATCCAACCGTCATTTAAAGTCAAAAGATTAAATGTTAAAATTTCATCAATATTGACCATTTTTTCAACGTTCGACTGGTCCGGGGTCATCGTTTTTCATCAGAAAATTGATTTTTTGGACTCTACCAAAAATGATTCAAAATGTCATTTGGATCAGGCCTCATGTTGAATAACCACTTTTTAAACCCTCACAGTGACCAAAATTGCCATTTTTACAGAGTTTTGCTTACTCAAAATCTTCAATTTTGACCAATTTCAGGCACAGAAATGACTTTAAACACACTTATTTTAGTTGAAAAAGTAATAACTCACATCCAACCGTCATTTAAAGTCAAAAGATTAAATGTTAAAATTTCATCAATATTGACCATTTTTTCAACGTTCGACTGGTCCGGGGTCATCGTTTTTCATCAGAAAATTGATTTTTTGGACTCTACCAAAAATGATTCAAAATGTCATTTGGATCGGGCCTCATGTTGAATAACCACTTTTTAAACCCTCACAGTGACCAAAATTGCCATTTTTACAGAGTTTTGCTTACTCAAAATCTTCAATTTTGACCAATTTCAGGCACAGAAATGACTTTAAACACACTTATTTTAGTTGAAAAAGTAATAACTCACATCCAACCATCATGTAAAGTCAAAAGATTATATGTTAAAATTTTATCAATATTGACCATTTTTTCAACGTTCGACTGGTCCGGGGTCATCGTTTTTCATCAGAAAATTGATTTTTTGGACTCTACCAAAAATGATTCAAAATGTCATTTGGATCGGGCCTCATGTTGAATAACCACTTTTTAAACCCTCACGGTGACCAAAATTGCCATTTTTACAGAGTTTTGCTTACTCAAAATCTTCAATTTTGACCAATTTCAGGCACAGAAATGACTTTAAACACACTTATTTTAGTTGAAAAAGTAATAACTCACATCCAACCGTCATTTAAAGTCAAAAGATTAAATGTTAAAATTTCATCAATATTGACCATTTTTTCAACGTTCGACTGGTCCGGGGTCATCGTTTTTCATCAGAAAATTGATTTTTTGGACTCTACCAAAAATGATTCAAAATGTCATTTGGATCAGGCCTCATGTTGAATAACCACTTTTTAAACCCTCACAGTGACCAAAACTGCCATTTTTACAGAGTTTTGCTTACTCAAAATCTTCATTTTTGACCAATTTCAGGCACAGAAATGACTTTAAACACACTTATTTTAGTTGAAAAAGTAATAACTCACATCCAACTGTCATTTAAAGTCAAAAGATTAAATGTTAAAATTTCATCAATATTGACCATTTTTTCAACGTTCGACTGGTCCGGGGTCATCGTTTTTCAATAGAAAATTGATTTTTTGGACTCTACCAAAAATAATTCAAAATGTCATTTGGATCGGGCCTCATGTTGAATAACCACTTTTTAAACCCTCACAGTGACCAAAATTGCCATTTTTACAGAGTTTTGCTTACTCAAAATCTTCAATTTTGACCAATTTCAAGCACAGAAATGACTTTAAACACACTTATTTTAGTTGAAAAAGTAATAACTCACATCCAACCGTCATTTAAAGTCAAAAGATTAAATGTTAAAATTTCATCAATATTGACCATTTTTTCAACGTTCGACTGGTCCGGGGTCATCGTTTTTCATCAGAAAATTGATTTTTTGGACTCTACCAAAAATGATTCAAAATGTCATTTGGATCGGGCCTCATGTTGAATAACCACTTTTTAAACCCTCACAGTGACCAAAACTGCCATTTTTACAGAGTTTTGCTTACTCAAAATCTTCAATTTTGACCAATTTCAGGCACAGAAATGACTTTAAACACACTTATTTTAGTTGAAAAAGTAATAACTGACATCCAACCGTCATTTAAAGTCAAAAGATTAAATGTTAAAATTTCATCAATATTGACCATTTTTTCAACGTTCGACTGGTCCGGGGTCATCGTTTTTCATCAGAAAATTGATTTTTTGGACTCTACCAAAAATGATTCAAAATGTCATTTGGATCGGGCCTCATGTTGAATAACCACTTTTTAAACCCTCACGGTGACCAAAATTGCCATTTTTACAGAGTTTTGCTTACTCAAAATCTTCAATTTTGACCAATTTCAGGCACAGAAATGACTTTAAACACACTTATTTTAGTTGAAAAAGTAATAACTCACATCCAACCGTCATTTAAAGTCAAAAGATTAAATGTTAAAATTTCATCAATATTGACCATTTTTTCAACGTTCGACTGGTCCGGGGTCATCGTTTTTCATCAGAAAATTGATTTTTTGGACTCTACCAAAAATGATTCAAAATGTCATTTGGATCAGGCCTCATGTTGAATAACCACTTTTTAAACCCTCACAGTGACCAAAACTGCCATTTTTACAGAGTTTTGCTTACTCAAAATCTTCATTTTTGACCAATTTCAGGCACAGAAATGACTTTAAACACACTTATTTTAGTTGAAAAAGTAATAACTCACATCCAACTGTCATTTAAAGTCAAAAGATTAAATGTTAAAATTTCATCAATATTGACCATTTTTTCAACGTTCGACTGGTCCGGGGTCATCGTTTTTCAATAGAAAATTGATTTTTTGGACTCTACCAAAAATAATTCAAAATGTCATTTGGATCGGGCCTCATGTTGAATAACCACTTTTTAAACCCTCACAGTGACCAAAATTGCCATTTTTACAGAGTTTTGCTTACTCAAAATCTTCAATTTTGACCAATTTCAAGCACAGAAATGACTTTAAACACACTTATTTTAGTTGAAAAAGTAATAACTCACATCCAACCGTCATTTAAAGTCAAAAGATTAAATGTTAAAATTTCATCAATATTGACCATTTTTTCAACGTTCGACTGGTCCGGGGTCATCGTTTTTCATCAGAAAATTGATTTTTTGGACTCTACCAAAAATGATTCAAAATGTCATTTGGATCGGGCCTCATGTTGAATAACCACTTTTTAAACCCTCACAGTGACCAAAACTGCCATTTTTACAGAGTTTTGTTTACTCAAAATCTTCAATTTTGACCAATTTCAGGCACAGAAATGACTTTAAACACACTTATTTTAGTTGAAAAAGTAATAACTGACATCCAACCGTCATTTAAAGTCAAAAGATTAAATGTTAAAATTTCATCAATATTGACCATTTTTTCAACGTTCGACTGGTCCGGGGTCATCGTTTTTCATCAGAAAATTGATTTTTTGGACTCTACCAAAAATGATTCAAAATGTCATTTGGATCGGGCCTCATGTTGAATAACCACTTTTTAAACCCTCACAGTGACCAAAATTGCCATTTTTACAGAGTTTTGCTTACTCAAAATCTTCAATTTTGACCAATTTCAGGCACAGAAATGACTTTAAACACACTTATTTTAGTTGAAAAAGTAATAACTGACATCCAACCGTCATTTAAAGTCAAAAGATTAAATGTTAAAATTTCATCAATATTGACCATTTTTTCAATGTTCGACTGTTCCGGGGTCATAGTTTTTCATCAGAAAATGGATTTTTTGGACTCTACCAAAAATGATTCAAAATGTCATTTGGATCAGGCCTCATGTTGAATAACCACTTTTTAAACCCTCACAGTGACCAAAATTGCCATTTTTACAGAGTTTTGCTTACTCAAAATCTTCAATTTTGACCAATTTCAAGCACAGAAATGACTTTAAACACACTTATTTTAGTTGAAAAAGTAATAACTCACATCCAACCGTCATTTAAAGTCAAAAGATTAAATGTTAAAATTTCATCAATATTGACCATTTTTTCAACGTTCGACTTGTCCGGGGTCATCGTTTTTCATCAGAAAATTGATTTTTTGGACTCTACCAAAAATGATTCAAAATGTCATTTGGATCGGGCCTCATGTTGAATAACCACTTTTTAAACCCTCACAGTGACCAAAACTGCCATTTTTACAGAGTTTTGCTTACTCAAAATCTTCAATTTTGACCAATTTCAGGCACAGAAATGACTTTAAACACACTTATTTTAGTTGAAAAAGTAATAACTGACATCCAACCGTCATTTAAAGTCAAAAGATTAAATGTTAAAATTTCATCAATATTGACCATTTTTTCAAGATTCGACTGGTCCGGGGTCATCGTTTTTCATCAGAAAATTGATTTTTTGGACTCTACCAAAAATGATTCAAAATGTCATTTGGATCGGGCCTCATGTTGAATAACCACTTTTTAAACCCTCACAGTGACCAAAATTGCCATTTTTACAGAGTTTTGCTTACTCAAAATCTTCAATTTTGACCAATTTCAGGCACAGAAATGACTTTAAACACACTTATTTTAGTTGAAAAAGTAATAACTGACATCCAACCGTCATTTAAAGTCAAAAGATTAAATGTTAAAATTTCATCAATATTGACCATTTTTTCAACGTTCGACTGGTCCGGGGTCATCGTTTTCCATCAGAAAATTGATTTTTTGGACTCTACCAAAAATGATTCAAAATGTCATTTGGATCGGGCCTCATGTTGAATAACCACTTTTTAAACCCTCACAGTGACCAAAATTGCCATTTTTACAGAGTTTTGCTTACTCAAAATCTTCAATTTTGACCAATTTCAGGCACAGAAATGACTTTAAACACACTTATTTTAGTTGAAAAAGTAATAACTCACATCCAACCGTCATTTAAAGTCAAAAGATTAAATGTTAAAATTTCATCAATATTGACCATTTTTTCAACGTTCGACTGGTCCGGGGTCATCGTTTTTCATCAGAAAATTGATTTTTTGGACTCTACCAAAAATGATTCAAAATGTCATTTGGATCGGGCCTCATGTTGAATAACCACTTTTTAAACCCTCACAGTGACCAAAATTGCCATTTTTACAGAGTTTTGCTTACTCAAAATCTTCAATTTTGACCAATTTCAGGCACAGAAATGACTTTAAACACACTTATTTTAGTTGAAAAAGTAATAACTCACATCCAACCATCATGTAAAGTCAAAAGATTATATGTTAAAATTTCATCAATATTGACCATTTTTTCAACGTTCGACTGGTCCGGGGTCATCGTTTTTCATCAGAAAATTGATTTTTTGGACTCTACCAAAAATGATTCAAAATGTCATTTGGATCGGGCCTCATGTTGAATAACCACTTTTTAAACCCTCACGGTGACCAAAATTGCCATTTTTACAGAGTTTTGCTTACTCAAAATCTTCAATTTTGACCAATTTCAGGCACAGAAATGACTTTAAACACACTTATTTTAGTTGAAAAAGTAATAACTCACATCCAACCGTCATTTAAAGTCAAAAGATTAAATGTTAAAATTTCATCAATATTGACCATTTTTTCAACGTTCGACTGGTCCGGGGTCATCGTTTTTCATCAGAAAATTGATTTTTTGGACTCTACCAAAAATGATTCAAAATGTCATTTGGATCAGGCCTCATGTTGAATAACCACTTTTTAAACCCTCACAGTGACCAAAACTGCCATTTTTACAGAGTTTTGCTTACTCAAAATCTTCAATTTTGACCAATTTCAGGCACAGAAATGACTTTAAACACACTTATTTTAGTTGAAAAAGTAATAACTCACATCCAACCGTCATTTAAAGTCAAAAGACTAAATGTGAAAATTTCATCAATATTGACCATTTTTTCAACGTTCGACTGGTCCGGGGTCATCGTTTTTCATAAGAAAATTGATTTTTTGGACTCTACCAAAAATTATTCAAAATGTCATTTTGATCGGGCCTCATGTTGAATAACCACTTTTTAAACCCTCACAGTGACCAAAACTGCCATTTTTACAGAGTTTTGCTTACTCAAAATCTTCAATTTTGACCAATTTCAGGCACAGAAATGACTTTAAACACACTTATTTTAGTTGAAAAAGTAATAACTCACATCCAACCGTCATTTAAAGTCAAAAGATTAAATGTTAAAATTTCATCAATATTGACCATTTTTTCAACGTTCGACTGGTCCGGGGTCATCGTTTTTCATCAGAAAATGGATTTTTTGGACTCTACCAAAAATGATTCAAAATGTCATTTGGATCGGGCCTCATGTTGAATAACCACTTTTTAAACCCTCACAGTGACCAAAACTGCCATTTTTACAGAGTTTTGCTTACTCAAAATCTTCAATTTTGACCAATTTCAGGCACAGAAATGACTTTAAACACATTTATTTTAGTTGAAAAAGTAATAACTCACATCCAACCGTCACTTAAAGTCAAAAGATTAAATGTTAAAATTTCATCAATATTGACCATTTTTTCAACGTTCGACTGGTCCGGGGTCATCGTTTTTCATCAGAAAATTGATTTTTTGGACTCTACCAAAAATGATTCAAAATGTCATTTGGATCGGGCCTCATGTTGAATAACCACTTTTTAATCCCTCACAGTGACCAAAACTGCCATTTTTACAGAGTTTTGCTTACTCAAAATCTTCAATTTTGACCAATTTCAGGCACAGAAATGACTTTAAACACACTTATTTTAGTTGAAAAAGTAATAACTCACATCCAACCGTCATTTAAAGTCAAAAGATTAAATGTTAAAATTTCATCAATATTGACCATTTTTTCAACGTTCGACTGGTCCGGGGTCATCGTTTTTCATCAGAAAATTGATTTTTTTGGACTCTACCAAAAATGATTCAAAATGTCATTTTGATCGGGCCTCATGTTGAATAACCACTTTTTAAACCCTCACAGTGACCAAAACTGCCATTTTTACAGAGTTTTGCTTACTCAAAATCTTCAATTTTGACCAATTTCAGGCACAGAAATGACTTTAAACACACACTTATTTTAGTTGAAAAAGTAATAACTCACATCCAACCGTCATTTAAAGTCAAAAGATTAAATGTTAAAATTTCATCAATATTGACCATTTTTTCAACGGTCGACTGGTCCGGGGTCATCGTTTTTCATCAGAAAATTGATTTTTTGGACTCTACCAAAAATGATTCAAAATGTAATTTTGATCGGGCCTCATGTTGAATAACCACTTTTTAAACCCTCACAGTGACCAAAACTGCCATTTTTACAGAGTTTTGCTTACTCAAAATCTTCAATTTTGACCAATTTCAGGCACAGAAATGACTTTAAACACACTTATTTTAGTTGAAAAAGTAATAACTCACATCCAACCGTCATTTAAAGTCAAAAGATTAAATGTTAAAATTTCATCAATATTGACCATTTTTTCAACGTTCGACTGGTCCGGGGTCATCGTTTTTCATCAGAAAATGGATTTTTTGGACTCTACCAAAAATGATTCAAAATGTCATTTGGATCGGGCCTCATGTTGAATAACCACTTTTTAAACCCTCACAGTGACCAAAACTGCCATTTTTACAGAGTTTTGCTTACTCAAAATCTTCAATTTTGACCAATTTCAGGCACAGAAATGACTTTAAACACACTTATTTTAGTTGAAAAAGTAATAACTCACATCCAACCGTCATTTAAAGTCAAAAGATTAAATGTTAAAATTTCATCAATATTGACCATTTTTTCAACGTTCGACTGGTCCGGGGTCATCGTTTTTCATCAGAAAATTGATTTTTTGGACTCTACCAAAAATGATTCAAAATGTCATTTGGATCGGGCCTCATGTTGAATAACCACTTTTTAAACCCTCACAGTGACCAAAATTGCCATTTTTACAGAGTTTTGCTTACTCAAAATCTTCAATTTTGACCAATTTCAGGCACAGAAATGACTTTAAACACACTTATTTTAGTTGAAAAAGTAATAACTCACATCCAACCGTCATTTAAAGTCAAAAGATTAAATGTTAAAATTTCATCAATATTGACCATTTTTTCAACGTTCGACTGGTCCGGGGTCATCGTTTTTCATCAGAAAATTGATTTTTTGGACTCTACCAAAAATGATTCAAAATGTCATTTTGATCGGGCCTCATGTTGAATAACCACTTTTTAAACCCTCACAGTGACCAAAACTGCCATTTTTACAGAGTTTTGCTTACTCAAAATCTTCAATTTTGACCAATTTCAGGCACAGAAATGACTTTAAACACACTTATTTTAGTTGAAAAAGTAATAACTCACATCCAACCGTCATTTAAAGTCAAAAGATCAAATGTTAAAATTTCATCAATATTGACCATTTTTTCAACGTTCGACTGGTCCGGGGTCATCGTTTTTCATCAGAAAATGGATTTTTTGGACTCTACCAAAAATGATTCAAAATGTCATTTGGATCGGGCCTCATGTTGAATAACCACTTTTTAAACCCTCACAGTGACCAAAACTGCCATTTTTACAGAGTTTTGCTTACTCAAAATCTTCAATTTTGACCAATTTCAGGCACAGAAATGACTTTAAACACACTTATTTTAGTTGAAAAAGTAATAACTCACATCCAACCGTCATTTAAAGTCAAAAGATTAAATGTTAAAATTTCATCAATATTGACCATTTTTTCAACGTTCGACTGGTCCGGGGTCATCGTTTTTCATCAGAAAATTGATTTTTTGGACTCTACCAAAAATGATTCAAAATGTCATTTGGATCGGGCCTCATGTTGAATAACCACTTTTTAAACCCTCACAGTGACCAAAATTGCCATTTTTACAGAGTTTTGCTTACTCAAAATCTTCAATTTTGACCAATTTCAGGCACAGAAATGACTTTAAACACACTTATTTTAGTTGAAAAAGTAATAACTCACATCCAACCGTCATTTAAAGTCAAAAGATTAAATGTTAAAATTTCATCAATATTGACCATTTTTTTAACGTTCGACTGGTCCGGGGTCATCGTTTTTCATCAGAAAATTGATTTTTTGGACTCTACCAAAAATGATTCAAAATGTCATTTGGATCGGGCCTCATGTTGAATAACCACTTTTTAAACCCTCACAGTGACCAAAATTGCCATTTTTACAGAGTTTTGCTTACTCAAAATCTTCAATTTTGACCAATTTCAGGCACAGAAATGACTTTAAACACACTTATTTTAGTTGAAAAAGTAATAACTCACATCCAACCGTCATTTAAAGTCAAAAGATTAAATGTTAAAATTTCATCAATATTGACCATTTTTTCAACGTTCGACTGGTCCGGGGTCATCGTTTTTCATCAGAAAATTGATTTTTTGGACTCTACCAAAAATGATTCAAAATGTCATTTTGATCGGGCCTCATGTTGAATAACCACTTTTTAAACCCTCACAGTGACCAAAACTGCCATTTTTACAGAGTTTTGCTTACTCAAAATCTTCAATTTTGACCAGTTTCAGGCACAGAAATGACTTTAAACACACTTATTTTAGTTGAAAAAGTAATAACTCACATCCAACCGTCATTTAAAGTCAAAAGATTAAATGTTAAAATGTCATCAATATTGACCATTTTTTCAACGTTCGACTGGTCCGGGGTCATCATTTTTCATCAGAAAATGGATTTTTTGGACTCTACCAAAAATGATTTAAAATGTCATTTGGATCGGGCCTCATGTTGAATAACCACTTTTTAAACCCTCACAGTGACCAAAATTGCCATTTTTACAGAGTTTTGCTTACTCAAAATCTTCAATTTTGACCAATTTCAGGCACAGAAATGACTTTAAACACACTTATTTTAGTTGAAAAAGTAATAACTCACATCCAACCATCATTTAAAGTCAAAAGATTAAATGTTAAAATTTCATCAATATTGACCATTTTTTCAACGTTCGACTGGTCCGGGGTCATCGTTTTTCATCAGAAAATGGATTTTTTGGACTCTACCAAAAATGATTCAAAATGTCATTTGGATCGGGCCTCATGTTGAATAACCACTTTTTAAACCCTCACAGTGACCAAAATTGCCATTTTTACAGAGTTTTGCTTACTCAAAATCTTCAATTTTGACCAATTTCAGGCACAGAAATGACTTTAAACACACTTATTTTAGTTGAAAAAGTAATAACTCACATCAAACCGTCATTTAAAGTCAATAGATTAAATGTTAAAATTTCATCAATATTGACCATTTTTTCAACGTTCGACTGGTCCGGGGTCATCGTTTTTCATCAGAAAATTGATTTTTTGGACTCTACCAAAAATGATTCAAAATGTCATTTGGATCGGGCCTCATGTTGAATAACCACTTTTTAAACCCTCACAGTAACCAAAATTGCCATTTTTACAGAGTTTTGCTTACTCAAAATCTTCAATTTTGACCAATTTCAGGCACAGAAATGACTTTAAACACACTTATTTTAGTTGAAAAAGTAATAACTCACATCCAACCGTCATTTAAAGTCAAAAGATTAAATGTTAAAATTTAATCAATATTGACCATTTTTTCAACGTTCGACTGGTCCGGGGTCATCGTTTTTCATCAGAAAATTGATTTTTTGGACTCTACCAAAAATGATTCAAAATGTCATTTTGATCGGGCGTCATGTTGAATAACCACTTTTTAAACCCTCACAGTGACCAAAACTGCCATTTTTACAGAGTTTTGCTTACTCAAAATCTTCAATTTTGACCAATTTCAGGCACAGAAATGACTTTAAACACACTTATTTTAGTTGAAAAAGTAATACCTCACATCCAACCGTCATTTAAAGTCAAAAGATTAAATGTTAAAATTTCATCAATATTGACCATTTTTTCAACGTTCGACTGGTCCGGGGTCATCGTTTTTCATCAGAAAATGGATTTTTTGGACTCTACCAAAAATGATTCAAAATGTTATTTGGATCGGGCCTCATGTTGAATAACCACTTTTTAAACCCTCACAGTGACCAAAACTGCCATTTTTACAGAGTTTTGCTTACTCAAAATCTTCAATTTTGACCAATTTCAGGCACAGAAATGACTTTAAACACACTTATTTTAGTTGAAAAAGTAATAACTCACATCCAACCGTCATTTAAAGTCAAAAGATTAAATGTTAAAATTTCATCAATATTGACCATTTTTTCAACGTTCGACTGGTCCGGGGTCATCGTTTTTCATACGAAAATTGATTTTTTGGACTCTACCAAAAATTATTCAAAATGTCATTTTGATCGGGCCTCATGTTGAATAACCACTTTTTAAACCCTCACAGTGACCAAAACTGCCATTTTTACAGAGTTTTGCTTACTCAAAATCTTCAATTTTGACCAATTTCAGGCACAGAAATGACTTTAAACACACTTATTTTAGTTGAAAAAGTAATAACTCACATCCAACCGTCATTTAAAGTCAAAAGATTAAATGTTAAAATGTCATCAATATTGACCATTTTTTCAACGTTCGACTGGTCCGGGGTCATCATTTTTCATCAGAAAATGGATTTTTTGGACTCTACCAAAAATGATTTAAAATGTCATTTGGATCGGGCCTCATGTTGAATAACCACTTTTTAAACCCTCACAGTGACCAAAATTGCCATTTTTACAGAGTTTTGCTTACTCAAAATCTTCAATTTTGACCAATTTCAGGCACAGAAATGACTTTAAACACACTTATTTTAGTTGAAAAAGTAATAACTCACATCCAACCGTCATTTAAAGTCAAAAGATTAAATGTTAACATTTCATCAATATTGACCATTTTTTCAACGTTCGACTGGTCCGGGGTCATCGTTTTTCATCAGAAAATTGATTTTTTGGACTCTACCAAAAATGATTCAAAATGTCATTTTGATCGGGCCTCATGTTGAATAACCACTTTTCAAACCCTCACAGTGACCAAAACTGCCATTTTTACAGAGTTTTGCTTACTCAAAATCTTCAATTTTGACCAATTTCAGGCACAGAAATGACTTTAAACACACTTATTTTAGTTGAAAAAGTAATAACTCACATCCAACCGTCATTTAAAGTCAAAAGACTAAATGTTAAAATTTCATCAATATTGACCATTTTTTCAACGTTCGACTGGTCTGGGGTCATCGTTTTTCATAAGAAAATTGATTTTTTGGACTCTACCAAAAATGATTCAAAATGTCATTTTGATCGGGCCTCATGTTGAATAA
This sequence comes from Lissotriton vulgaris, assembly GCF_964263255.1. Taxonomy (NCBI): domain Eukaryota; kingdom Metazoa; phylum Chordata; class Amphibia; order Caudata; family Salamandridae; genus Lissotriton; species Lissotriton vulgaris. The sequence continues at coordinate 251,795 of NW_028242273.1, forward strand.
CCACTTTTTAAACCCTCACAGTGACCAAAACTGCCATTTTTACAGAGTTTTGCTTACTCAAAATCTTCAATTTTGACCAATTTCAGGCACAGAAATGACTTTAAACACACTTATTTTAGTTGAAAAAGTAATAACTCACATCCAACCGTCATTTAAAGTCAAAAGATTAAATGTTAAAATTTCATCAATATTGACCATTTTTTCAACGTTCGACTGGTCCGGGGTCATCGTTTTTCATCAGAAAATGGATTTTTTGGACTCTACCAAAAATTATTCAAAATGTCATTTGGATCGGGCCTCATGTTGAATAACCACTTTTTAAACCCTCACAGTGACCAAAACTGCCATTTTTACAGAGTTTTGCTTACTCAAAATCTTCAATTTTGACCAATTTCAGGCACAGAAATGACTTTAAACACATTTATTTTAGTTGAAAAAGTAATAACTCACATCCAACCGTCACTTAAAGTCAAAAGATTAAATGTTAAAATTTCATCAATATTGACCATTTTTTCAACGTTCGACTGGTCCGGGGTCATCGTTTTTCATCAGAAAATTGATTTTTTGGACTCTACCAAAAATGATTCAAAATGTCATTTGGATCGGGCCTCATGTTGAATAACCACTTTTTAATCCCTCACAGTGACCAAAACTGCCATTTTTACAGAGTTTTGCTTACTCAAAATCTTCAATTTTGACCAATTTCAGGCACAGAAATGACTTTAAACACACTTATTTTAGTTGAAAAAGTAATAACTCACATCCAACCGTCATTTAAAGTCAAAAGATTAAATGTTAAAATTTCATCAATATTGACCATTTTTTCAACGTTCGACTGGTCCGGGGTCATCGTTTTTCATCAGAAAATTGATTTTTTTGGACTCTACCAAAAATGATTCAAAATGTCATTTTGATCGGGCCTCATGTTGAATAACCACTTTTTAAACCCTCACAGTGACCAAAACTGCCATTTTTACAGAGTTTTGCTTACTCAAAATCTTCAATTTTGACCAATTTCAGGCACAGAAATGACTTTAAACACACTTATTTTAGTTGAAAAAGTAATAACTCACATCCAACCGTCATTTAAAGTCAAAAGATTAAATGTTAAAATTTCATCAATATTGACCATTTTTTCAACGGTCGACTGGTCCGGGGTCATCGTTTTTCATCAGAAAATTGATTTTTTGGACTCTACCAAAAATGATTCAAAATGTCATTTTGATCGGGCCTCATGTTGAATAACCACTTTTTAAACCCTCACAGTGACCAAAACTGCCATTTTTACAGAGTTTTGCTTACTCAAAATCTTCAATTTTGACCAATTTCAGGCACAGAAATGACTTTAAACACACTTATTTTAGTTGAAAAAGTAATAACTCACATCCAACCGTCATTTAAAGTCAAAAGATTAAATGTTAAAATTTCATCAATATTGACCATTTTTTCAACGTTCGACTGGTCCGGGGTCATCGTTTTTCATCAGAAAATGGATTTTTTGGACTCTACCAAAAATGATTCAAAATGTCATTTGGATCGGGCCTCATGTTGAATAACCACTTTTTAAACCCTCACAGTGACCAAAACTGCCATTTTTACAGAGTTTTGCTTACTCAAAATCTTCAATTTTGACCAATTTCAGGCACAGAAATGACTTTAAACACACTTATTTTAGTTGAAAAAGTAATAACTCACATCCAACCGTCATTTAAAGTCAAAAGATTAAATGTTAAAATTTCATCAATATTGACCATTTTTTCAACGTTCGACTGGTCCGGGGTCATCGTTTTTCATCAGAAAATTGATTTTTTGGACTCTACCAAAAATGATTCAAAATGTCATTTGGATCGGGCCTCATGTTGAATAACCACTTTTTAAACCCTCACAGTGACCAAAATTGCCATTTTTACAGAGTTTTGCTTACTCAAAATCTTCAATTTTGACCAATTTCAGGCACAGAAATGACTTTAAACACACTTATTTTAGTTGAAAAAGTAATAACTCACATCCAACCGTCATTTAAAGTCAAAAGATTAAATGTTAAAATTTCATCAATATTGACCATTTTTTCAACGTTCGACTGGTCCGGGGTCATCGTTTTTCATCAGAAAATTGATTTTTTGGACTCTACCAAAAATGATTCAAAATGTCATTTTGATCGGGCCTCATGTTGAATAACCACTTTTTAAACCCTCACAGTGACCAAAACTGCCATTTTTACAGAGTTTTGCTTACTCAAAATCTTCAATTTTGACCAATTTCAGGCACAGAAATGACTTTAAACACACTTATTTTAGTTGAAAAAGTAATAACTCACATCCAACCGTCATTTAAAGTCAAAAGATTAAATGTTAAAATGTCATCAATATTGACCATTTTTTCAACGTTCGACTGGTCCGGGGTCATCATTTTTCATCAGAAAATGGATTTTTTGGACTCTACCAAAAATGATTTAAAATGTCATTTGGATCGGGCCTCATGTTGAATAACCACTTTTTAAACCCTCACAGTGACCAAAATTGCCATTTTTACAGAGTTTTGCTTACTCAAAATCTTCAATTTTGACCAATTTCAGGCACAGAAATGACTTTAAACACACTTATTTTAGTTTAAAAAGTAATAACTCACATCCAACCGTCATTTAAAGTCAAAAGATTAAATGTTAACATTTCATCAATATTGACCATTTTTTCAACGTTCGACTGGTCCGGGGTCATCGTTTTTCATCAGAAAATTGATTTTTTGGACTCTACCAAAAATGATTCAAAATGTCATTTTGATCGGGCCTCATGTTGAATAACCACTTTTCAAACCCTCACAGTGACCAAAACTGCCATTTTTACAGAGTTTTGCTTACTCAAAATCTTCAATTTTGACCAATTTCAGGCACAGAAATGACTTTAAACACACTTATTTTAGTTGAAAAAGTAATAACTCACATCCAACCGTCATTTAAAGTCAAAAGACTAAATGTGAAAATTTCATCAATATTGACCATTTTTTCAACGTTCGACTGGTCCGGGGTCATCGTTTTTCATAAGAAAATTGATTTTTTGGACTCTACCAAAAATTATTCAAAATGTCATTTTGATCGGGCCTCATGTTGAATAACCACTTTTTAAACCCTCACAGTGACCAAAACTGCCATTTTTACAGAGTTTTGCTTACTCAAAATCTTCAATTTTGACCAATTTCAGGCACAGAAATGACTTTAAACACACTTATTTTAGTTGAAAAAGTAATAACTCACATCCAACCGTCATTTAAAGTCAAAAGATTAAATGTTAAAATTTCATCAATATTGACCATTTTTTCAACGTTCGACTGGTCCGGGGTCATCGTTTTTCATCAGAAAATGGATTTTTTGGACTCTACCAAAAATGATTCAAAATGTCATTTGGATCGGGCCTCATGTTGAATAACCACTTTTTAAACCCTCACAGTGACCAAAACTGCCATTTTTACAGAGTTTTGCTTACTCAAAATCTTCAATTTTGACCAATTTCAGGCACAGAAATGACTTTAAACACATTTATTTTAGTTGAAAAAGTAATAACTCACATCCAACCGTCACTTAAAGTCAAAAGATTAAATGTTAAAATTTCATCAATATTGACCATTTTTTCAACGTTCGACTGGTCCGGGGTCATCGTTTTTCATCAGAAAATTGATTTTTTGGACTCTACCAAAAATGATTCAAAATGTCATTTGGATCGGGCCTCATGTTGAATAACCACTTTTTAATCCCTCACAGTGACCAAAACTGCCATTTTTACAGAGTTTTGCTTACTCAAAATCTTCAATTTTGACCAATTTCAGGCACAGAAATGACTTTAAACACACTTATTTTAGTTGAAAAAGTAATAACTCACATCCAACCGTCATTTAAAGTCAAAAGATTAAATGTTAAAATTTCATCAATATTGACCATTTTTTCAACGTTCGACTGGTCCGGGGTCATCGTTTTTCATCAGAAAATTGATTTTTTTGGACTCTACCAAAAATGATTCAAAATGTCATTTTGATCGGGCCTCATGTTGAATAACCACTTTTTAAACCCTCACAGTGACCAAAACTGCCATTTTTACAGAGTTTTGCTTACTCAAAATCTTCAATTTTGACCAATTTCAGGCACAGAAATGACTTTAAACACACACTTATTTTAGTTGAAAAAGTAATAACTCACATCCAACCGTCATTTAAAGTCAAAAGATTAAATGTTAAAATTTCATCAATATTGACCATTTTTTCAACGGTCGACTGGTCCGGGGTCATCGTTTTTCATCAGAAAATTGATTTTTTGGACTCTACCAAAAATGATTCAAAATGTAATTTTGATCGGGCCTCATGTTGAATAACCACTTTTTAAACCCTCACAGTGACCAAAACTGCCATTTTTACAGAGTTTTGCTTACTCAAAATCTTCAATTTTGACCAATTTCAGGCACAGAAATGACTTTAAACACACTTATTTTAGTTGAAAAAGTAATAACTCACATCCAACCGTCATTTAAAGTCAAAAGATTAAATGTTAAAATTTCATCAATATTGACCATTTTTTCAACGTTCGACTGGTCCGGGGTCATCGTTTTTCATCAGAAAATGGATTTTTTGGACTCTACCAAAAATGATTCAAAATGTCATTTGGATCGGGCCTCATGTTGAATAACCACTTTTTAAACCCTCACAGTGACCAAAACTGCCATTTTTACAGAGTTTTGCTTACTCAAAATCTTCAATTTTGACCAATTTCAGGCACAGAAATGACTTTAAACACACTTATTTTAGTTGAAAAAGTAATAACTCACATCCAACCGTCATTTAAAGTCAAAAGATTAAATGTTAAAATTTCATCAATATTGACCATTTTTTCAACGTTCGACTGGTCCGGGGTCATCGTTTTTCATCAGAAAATTGATTTTTTGGACTCTACCAAAAATGATTCAAAATGTCATTTGGATCGGGCCTCATGTTGAATAACCACTTTTTAAACCCTCACAGTGACCAAAATTGCCATTTTTACAGAGTTTTGCTTACTCAAAATCTTCAATTTTGACCAATTTCAGGCACAGAAATGACTTTAAACACACTTATTTTAGTTGAAAAAGTAATAACTCACATCCAACCGTCATTTAAAGTCAAAAGATTAAATGTTAAAATTTCATCAATATTGACCATTTTTTCAACGTTCGACTGGTCCGGGGTCATCGTTTTTCATCAGAAAATTGATTTTTTGGACTCTACCAAAAATGATTCAAAATGTCATTTTGATCGGGCCTCATGTTGAATAACCACTTTTTAAACCCTCACAGTGACCAAAACTGCCATTTTTACAGAGTTTTGCTTACTCAAAATCTTCAATTTTGACCAATTTCAGGCACAGAAATGACTTTAAACACACTTATTTTAGTTGAAAAAGTAATAACTCACATCCAACCGTCATTTAAAGTCAAAAGATCAAATGTTAAAATTTCATCAATATTGACCATTTTTTCAACGTTCGACTGGTCCGGGGTCATCGTTTTTCATCAGAAAATGGATTTTTTGGACTCTACCAAAAATGATTCAAAATGTCATTTGGATCGGGCCTCATGTTGAATAACCACTTTTTAAACCCTCACAGTGACCAAAACTGCCATTTTTACAGAGTTTTGCTTACTCAAAATCTTCAATTTTGACCAATTTCAGGCACAGAAATGACTTTAAACACACTTATTTTAGTTGAAAAAGTAATAACTCACATCCAACCGTCATTTAAAGTCAAAAGATTAAATGTTAAAATTTCATCAATATTGACCATTTTTTCAACGTTCGACTGGTCCGGGGTCATCGTTTTTCATCAGAAAATTGATTTTTTGGACTCTACCAAAAATGATTCAAAATGTCATTTGGATCGGGCCTCATGTTGAATAACCACTTTTTAAACCCTCACAGTGACCAAAATTGCCATTTTTACAGAGTTTTGCTTACTCAAAATCTTCAATTTTGACCAATTTCAGGCACAGAAATGACTTTAAACACACTTATTTTAGTTGAAAAAGTAATAACTCACATCCAACCGTCATTTAAAGTCAAAAGATTAAATGTTAAAATTTCATCAATATTGACCATTTTTTTAACGTTCGACTGGTCCGGGGTCATCGTTTTTCATCAGAAAATTGATTTTTTGGACTCTACCAAAAATGATTCAAAATGTCATTTGGATCGGGCCTCATGTTGAATAACCACTTTTTAAACCCTCACAGTGACCAAAATTGCCATTTTTACAGAGTTTTGCTTACTCAAAATCTTCAATTTTGACCAATTTCAGGCACAGAAATGACTTTAAACACACTTATTTTAGTTGAAAAAGTAATAACTCACATCCAACCGTCATTTAAAGTCAAAAGATTAAATGTTAAAATTTCATCAATATTGACCATTTTTTCAACGTTCGACTGGTCCGGGGTCATCGTTTTTCATCAGAAAATTGATTTTTTGGACTCTACCAAAAATGATTCAAAATGTCATTTTGATCGGGCCTCATGTTGAATAACCACTTTTTAAACCCTCACAGTGACCAAAACTGCCATTTTTACAGAGTTTTGCTTACTCAAAATCTTCAATTTTGACCAGTTTCAGGCACAGAAATGACTTTAAACACACTTATTTTAGTTGAAAAAGTAATAACTCACATCCAACCGTCATTTAAAGTCAAAAGATTAAATGTTAAAATGTCATCAATATTGACCATTTTTTCAACGTTCGACTGGTCCGGGGTCATCATTTTTCATCAGAAAATGGATTTTTTGGACTCTACCAAAAATGATTTAAAATGTCATTTGGATCGGGCCTCATGTTGAATAACCACTTTTTAAACCCTCACAGTGACCAAAATTGCCATTTTTACAGAGTTTTGCTTACTCAAAATCTTCAATTTTGACCAATTTCAGGCACAGAAATGACTTTAAACACACTTATTTTAGTTGAAAAAGTAATAACTCACATCCAACCATCATTTAAAGTCAAAAGATTAAATGTTAAAATTTCATCAATATTGACCATTTTTTCAACGTTCGACTGGTCCGGGGTCATCGTTTTTCATCAGAAAATGGATTTTTTGGACTCTACCAAAAATGATTCAAAATGTCATTTGGATCGGGCCTCATGTTGAATAACCACTTTTTAAACCCTCACAGTGACCAAAATTGCCATTTTTACAGAGTTTTGCTTACTCAAAATCTTCAATTTTGACCAATTTCAGGCACAGAAATGACTTTAAACACACTTATTTTAGTTGAAAAAGTAATAACTCACATCAAACCGTCATTTAAAGTCAATAGATTAAATGTTAAAATTTCATCAATATTGACCATTTTTTCAACGTTCGACTGGTCCGGGGTCATCGTTTTTCATCAGAAAATTGATTTTTTGGACTCTACCAAAAATGATTCAAAATGTCATTTGGATCGGGCCTCATGTTGAATAACCACTTTTTAAACCCTCACAGTAACCAAAATTGCCATTTTTACAGAGTTTTGCTTACTCAAAATCTTCAATTTTGACCAATTTCAGGCACAGAAATGACTTTAAACACACTTATTTTAGTTGAAAAAGTAATAACTCACATCCAACCGTCATTTAAAGTCAAAAGATTAAATGTTAAAATTTAATCAATATTGACCATTTTTTCAACGTTCGACTGGTCCGGGGTCATCGTTTTTCATCAGAAAATTGATTTTTTGGACTCTACCAAAAATGATTCAAAATGTCATTTTGATCGGGCGTCATGTTGAATAACCACTTTTTAAACCCTCACAGTGACCAAAACTGCCATTTTTACAGAGTTTTGCTTACTCAAAATCTTCAATTTTGACCAATTTCAGGCACAGAAATGACTTTAAACACACTTATTTTAGTTGAAAAAGTAATACCTCACATCCAACCGTCATTTAAAGTCAAAAGATTAAATGTTAAAATTTCATCAATATTGACCATTTTTTCAACGTTCGACTGGTCCGGGGTCATCGTTTTTCATCAGAAAATGGATTTTTTGGACTCTACCAAAAATGATTCAAAATGTTATTTGGATCGGGCCTCATGTTGAATAACCACTTTTTAAACCCTCACAGTGACCAAAACTGCCATTTTTACAGAGTTTTGCTTACTCAAAATCTTCAATTTTGACCAATTTCAGGCACAGAAATGACTTTAAACACACTTATTTTAGTTGAAAAAGTAATAACTCACATCCAACCGTCATTTAAAGTCAAAAGATTAAATGTTAAAATTTCATCAATATTGACCATTTTTTCAACGTTCGACTGGTCCGGGGTCATCGTTTTTCATACGAAAATTGATTTTTTGGACTCTACCAAAAATTATTCAAAATGTCATTTTGATCGGGCCTCATGTTGAATAACCACTTTTTAAACCCTCACAGTGACCAAAACTGCCATTTTTACAGAGTTTTGCTTACTCAAAATCTTCAATTTTGACCAATTTCAGGCACAGAAATGACTTTAAACACACTTATTTTAGTTGAAAAAGTAATAACTCACATCCAACCGTCATTTAAAGTCAAAAGATTAAATGTTAAAATGTCATCAATATTGACCATTTTTTCAACGTTCGACTGGTCCGGGGTCATCATTTTTCATCAGAAAATGGATTTTTTGGACTCTACCAAAAATGATTTAAAATGTCATTTGGATCGGGCCTCATGTTGAATAACCACTTTTTAAACCCTCACAGTGACCAAAATTGCCATTTTTACAGAGTTTTGCTTACTCAAAATCTTCAATTTTGACCAATTTCAGGCACAGAAATGACTTTAAACACACTTATTTTAGTTGAAAAAGTAATAACTCACATCCAACCGTCATTTAAAGTCAAAAGATTAAATGTTAACATTTCATCAATATTGACCATTTTTTCAACGTTCGACTGGTCCGGGGTCATCGTTTTTCATCAGAAAATTGATTTTTTGGACTCTACCAAAAATGATTCAAAATGTCATTTTGATCGGGCCTCATGTTGAATAACCACTTTTCAAACCCTCACAGTGACCAAAACTGCCATTTTTACAGAGTTTTGCTTACTCAAAATCTTCAATTTTGACCAATTTCAGGCACAGAAATGACTTTAAACACACTTATTTTAGTTGAAAAAGTAATAACTCACATCCAACCGTCATTTAAAGTCAAAAGACTAAATGTTAAAATTTCATCAATATTGACCATTTTTTCAACGTTCGACTGGTCTGGGGTCATCGTTTTTCATAAGAAAATTGATTTTTTGGACTCTACCAAAAATGATTCAAAATGTCATTTTGATCGGGCCTCATGTTGAATAACCACTTTTTAAACCCTCACAGTGACCAAAACTGCCATTTTTACAGAGTTTTGCTTACTCAAAATCTTCAATTTTGACCAATTTCAGGCACAGAAATGACTTTAAACACACTTATTTTAGTTGAAAAAGTAATAACTCACATCCAACCGTCATTTAAAGTCAAAAGATTAAATGTTAAAATTTCATCAATATTGACCATTTTTTCAACGTTCGACTGGTCCGGGGTCATCGTTTTTCATCAGAAAATGGATTTTTTGGACTCTACCAAAAATTATTCAAAATGTCATTTGGATCGGGCCTCATGTTGAATAACCACTTTTTAAACCCTCACAGTGACCAAAACTGCCATTTTTACAGAGTTTTGCTTACTCAAAATCTTCAATTTTGACCAATTTCAGGCACAGAAATGACTTTAAACACATTTATTTTAGTTGAAAAAGTAATAACTCACATCCAACCGTCACTTAAAGTCAAAAGATTAAATGTTAAAATTTCATCAATATTGACCATTTTTTCAACGTTCGACTGGTCCGGGGTCATCGTTTTTCATCAGAAAATTGATTTTTTGGACTCTACCAAAAATGATTCAAAATGTCATTTGGATCGGGCCTCATGTTGAATAACCACTTTTTAATCCCTCACAGTGACCAAAACTGCCATTTTTACAGAGTTTTGCTTACTCAAAATCTTCAATTTTGACCAATTTCAGGCACAGAAATGACTTTAAACACACTTATTTTAGTTGAAAAAGTAATAACTCACATCCAACCGTCATTTAAAGTCAAAAGATTAAATGTTAAAATTTCATCAATATTGACCATTTTTTCAACGTTCGACTGGTCCGGGGTCATCGTTTTTCATCAGAAAATTGATTTTTTTGGACTCTACCAAAAATGATTCAAAATGTCATTTTGATCGGGCCTCATGTTGAATAACCACTTTTTAAACCCTCACAGTGACCAAAACTGCCATTTTTACAGAGTTTTGCTTACTCAAAATCTTCAATTTTGACCAATTTCAGGCACAGAAATGACTTTAAACACACTTATTTTAGTTGAAAAAGTAATAACTCACATCCAACCGTCATTTAAAGTCAAAAGATTAAATGTTAAAATTTCATCAATATTGACCATTTTTTCAACGGTCGACTGGTCCGGGGTCATCGTTTTTCATCAGAAAATTGATTTTTTGGACTCTACCAAAAATGATTCAAAATGTCATTTTGATCGGGCCTCATGTTGAATAACCACTTTTTAAACCCTCACAGTGACCAAAACTGCCATTTTTACAGAGTTTTGCTTACTCAAAATCTTCAATTTTGACCAATTTCAGGCACAGAAATGACTTTAAACACACTTATTTTAGTTGAAAAAGTAATAACTCACATCCAACCGTCATTTAAAGTCAAAAGATTAAATGTTAAAATTTCATCAATATTGACCATTTTTTCAACGTTCGACTGGTCCGGGGTCATCGTTTTTCATCAGAAAATGGATTTTTTGGACTCTACCAAAAATGATTCAAAATGTCATTTGGATCGGGCCTCATGTTGAATAACCACTTTTTAAACCCTCACAGTGACCAAAACTGCCATTTTTACAGAGTTTTGCTTACTCAAAATCTTCAATTTTGACCAATTTCAGGCACAGAAATGACTTTAAACACACTTATTTTAGTTGAAAAAGTAATAACTCACATCCAACCGTCATTTAAAGTCAAAAGATTAAATGTTAAAATTTCATCAATATTGACCATTTTTTCAACGTTCGACTGGTCCGGGGTCATCGTTTTTCATCAGAAAATTGATTTTTTGGACTCTACCAAAAATGATTCAAAATGTCATTTGGATCGGGCCTCATGTTGAATAACCACTTTTTAAACCCTCACAGTGACCAAAATTGCCATTTTTACAGAGTTTTGCTTACTCAAAATCTTCAATTTTGACCAATTTCAGGCACAGAAATGACTTTAAACACACTTATTTTAGTTGAAAAAGTAATAACTCACATCCAACCGTCATTTAAAGTCAAAAGATTAAATGTTAAAATTTCATCAATATTGACCATTTTTTCAACGTTCGACTGGTCCGGGGTCATCGTTTTTCATCAGAAAATTGATTTTTTGGACTCTACCAAAAATGATTCAAAATGTCATTTTGATCGGGCCTCATGTTGAATAACCACTTTTTAAACCCTCACAGTGACCAAAACTGCCATTTTTACAGAGTTTTGCTTACTCAAAATCTTCAATTTTGACCAATTTCAGGCACAGAAATGACTTTAAACACACTTATTTTAGTTGAAAAAGTAATAACTCACATCCAACCGTCCTTTAAAGTGAAAAGATTAAATGTTAAAATGTCATCAATATTGACCATTTTTTCAACGTTCGACTGGTCCGGGGTCATCGTTTTTCATCAGTAAATGGATTTTTTGGACTCTACCAAAAATGATTCAAAATGTCATTTGGATCGGGCCTCATGTTGAATAACCACTTTTTAAACCCTCACAGTGACCAAAACTGCCATTTTTACAGAGTTTTGCTTACTCAAAATCTTCAATTTTGACAAATTTCAGGCACAGAAATGACTTTAAACACACTTATTTTAGTTGAAAAAGTAATAACTCACATCCAACCGTCATTTAAAGTCAAAAGATTAAATGTTAAAATTTCATCAATATTGACCATTTTTTCAACGTTCGACTGGTCCGGGGTCATCGTTTTTCATCAGAAAATTGATTTTTTGGACTCTACCAAAAATGATTCAAAATGTCATTTGGATCGGGCCTCATGTTGAATAACCACTTTTTAAACCCTCACAGTGACCAAAATTGCCATTTTTACAGAGTTTTGCTTACTCAAAATCTTCAATTTTGACCAATTTCAGGCACAGAAATGACTTTAAACACACTTATTTTAGTTGAAAAAGTAATAACTCACATCCAACCGTCATTTAAAGTCAAAAGATTAAATGTTAAAATTTCATCAATATTGACCATTTTTTCAACGTTCGACTGGTCCGGGGTCATCGTTTTTCATCAGAAAATTGATTTTTTGGACTCTACCAAAAATGATTCAAAATGTCATTTTGATCGGGCCTCATGTTGAATAACCACTTTTTAAACCCTCACAGTGACCAAAACTGCCATTTTTACAGAGTTTTGCTTACTCAAAATCTTCAATTTTGACCAATTTCAGGCACAGAAATGACTTTAAACACACTTATTTTAGTTGAAAAAGTAATAACTCACATCCAACCGTCATTTAAAGTCAAAAGATTAAATGTTAAAATGTCATCAATATTGACCATTTTTTCAACGTTCGACTGGTCCGGGGTCATCATTTTTCATCAGAAAATGGATTTTTTGGACTCTACCAAAAATGATTTAAAATGTCATTTGGATCGGGCCTCATGTTGAATAACCACTTTTTAAACCCTCACAGTGACCAAAATTGCCATTTTTACAGAGTTTTGCTTACTCAAAATCTTCAATTTTGACCAATTTCAGGCACAGAAATGACTTTAAACACACTTATTTTAGTTGAAAAAGTAATAACTCACATCCAACCATCATTTAAAGTCAAAAGATTAAATGTTAAAATTTCATCAATATTGACCATTTTTTCAACGTTCGACTGGTCCGGGGTCATCGTTTTTCATCAGAAAATGGATTTTTTGGACTCTACCAAAAATGATTCAAAATGTCATTTGGATCGGGCCTCATGTTGAATAACCACTTTTTAAACCCTCACAGTGACCAAAATTGCCATTTTTACAGAGTTTTGCTTACTCAAAATCTTCAATTTTGACCAATTTCAGGCACAGAAATGACTTTAAACACACTTATTTTAGTTGAAAAAGTAATAACTCACATCCAACCGTCATTTAAAGTCAAAAGATTAAATGTTAAAATTTCATCAATATTGACCATTTTTTCAACGTTCGACTGGTCCGGGGTCATCGTTTTTCATCAGAAAATTGATTTTTTGGACTCTACCAAAAATGATTCAAAATGTCATTTGGATCGGGCCTCATGTTGAATAACCACTTTTTAAACCCTCACAGTGACCAAAATTGCCATTTTTACAGAGTTTTGCTTACTCAAAATCTTCAATTTTGACCAATTTCAGGCACAGAAATGACTTTAAACACACTTATTTTAGTTGAAAAAGTAATAACTCACATCCAACCGTCATTTAAAGTCAAAAGATTAAATGTTAAAATTTAATCAATATTGACCATTTTTTCAACGTTCGACTGATCCGGGGTCATCGTTTTTCATCAGAAAATTGATTTTTTGGACTCTACCAAAAATGATTCAAAATGTCATTTTGATCGGGCGTCATGTTGAATAACCACTTTTTAAACCCTCACAGTGACCAAAACTGCCATTTTTACAGAGTTTTGCTTACTCAAAATCTTCAATTTTGACCAATTTCAGGCACAGAAATGACTTTAAACACACTTATTTTAGTTGAAAAAGTAATAACTCACATCCAACCGTCATTTAAAGTCAAAAGATTAAATGTTAAAATTTCATCAATATTGACCATTTTTTCAACGTTCGACTGGTCCGGGGTCATCGTTTTTCATCAGAAAATGGATTTTTTGGACTCTACCAAAAATGATTCAAAATGTCATTTGGATCGGGCCTCATGTTGAATAACCACTTTTTAAACCCTCACAGTGACCAAAACTGCCATTTTTACAGAGTTTTGCTTACTCAAAATCTTCAATTTTGACCAATTTCAGGCACAGAAATGACTTTAAACACATTTATTTTAGTTGAAAAAGTAATAACTCACATCCAACCGTCACTTAAAGTCAAAAGATTAAATGTTAAAATTTCATCAATATTGACCATTTTTTCAACATTCGACTGGTCCGGGGTCATCGTTTTTCATCAGAAAATTGATTTTTTGGACTCTACCAAAAATGATTCAAAATGTCATTTGGATCGGGCCTCATGTTGAATAACCACTTTTTAATCCCTCACAGTGACCAAAACTGCCATTTTTACAGAGTTTTGCTTACTCAAAATCTTCAATTTTGACCAATTTCAGGCACAGAAATGACTTTAAACACACTTATTTTAGTTGAAAAAGTAATAACTCACATCCAACCGTCATTTAAAGTCAAAAGATTAAATGTTAAAATTTCATCAATATTGACCATTTTTTCAACGTTCGACTGGTCCGGGGTCATCGTTTTTCATCAGAAAATTGATTTTTTTGGACTCTACCAAAAATGATTCAAAATGTCATTTTGATCGGGCCTCATGTTGAATAACCACTTTTTAAACCCTCACAGTGACCAAAACTGCCATTTTTACAGAGTTTTGCTTACTCAAAATCTTCAATTTTGACCAATTTCAGGCACAGAAATGACTTTAAACACACTTATTTTAGTTGAAAAAGTAATAACTCACATCCAACCGTCATTTAAAGTCAAAAGATTAAATGTTAAAATGTCATCAATATTGACCATTTTTTCAACGTTCGACTGGTCCGGGGTCATCATTTTTCATCAGAAAATGGATTTTTTGGACTCTACCAAAAATGATTTAAAATGTCATTTGGATCGGGCCTCATGTTGAATAACCACTTTTTAAACCCTCACAGTGACCAAAATTGCCATTTTTACAGAGTTTTGCTTACTCAAAATCTTCAATTTTGACCAATTTCAGGCACAGAAATGACTTTAAACACACTTATTTTAGTTGAAAAAGTAATAACTCACATCCAACCGTCATTTAAAGTCAAAAGATTAAATGTTAACATTTCATCAATATTGACCATTTTTTCAACGTTCGACTGGTCCGGGGTCATCGTTTTTCATCAGAAAATTGATTTTTTGGACTCTACCAAAAATGATTCAAAATGTCATTTTGATCGGGCCTCATGTTGAATAACCACTTTTCAAACCCTCACAGTGACCAAAACTGCCATTTTTACAGAGTTTTGCTTACTCAAAATCTTCAATTTTGACCAATTTCAGGCACAGAAATGACTTTAAACACACTTATTTTAGTTGAAAAAGTAATAACTCACATCCAACCGTCATTTAAAGTCAAAAGACTAAATGTTAAAATGTCATCAATATTGACCATTTTTTCAACGTTCGACTGGTCCGGGGTCATCGTTTTTCATAAGAAAATTGATTTTTTGGACTCTACCAAAAATGATTCAAAATGTCATTTTGATCGGGCCTCATGTTGAATAACCACTTTTTAAACCCTCACAGTGACCAAAACTGCCATTTTTACAGAGTTTTGCTTACTCAAAATCTTCAATTTTGACCAATTTCAGGCACAGAAATGACTTTAAACACACTTATTTTAGTTGAAAAAGTAATAACTCACATCCAACCGTCATTTAAAGTCAAAAGATTAAATGTTAAAATTTCATCAATATTGACCATTTTTTCAACGTTCGACTGGTCCGGGGTCATCGTTTTTCATCAGAAAATGGATTTTTTGGACTCTACCAAAAATGATTCAAAATGTCATTTGGATCGGGCCTCATGTTGAATAACCACTTTTTAAACCCTCACAGTGACCAAAACTGCCATTTTTACAGAGTTTTGCTTACTCAAAATCTTCAATTTTGACCAATTTCAGGCACAGAAATGACTTTAAACACATTTATTTTAGTTGAAAAAGTAATAACTCACATCCAACCGTCACTTAAAGTCAAAAGATTAAATGTTAAAATTTCATCAATATTGACCATTTTTTCAACATTCGACTGGTCCGGGGTCATCGTTTTTCATCAGAAAATTGATTTTTTGGACTCTACCAAAAATGATTCAAAATGTCATTTGGATCGGGCCTCATGTTGAATAACCACTTTTTAATCCCTCACAGTGACCAAAACTGCCATTTTTACAGAGTTTTGCTTACTCAAAATCTTCAATTTTGACCAATTTCAGGCACAGAAATGACTTTAAACACACTTATTTTAGTTGAAAAAGTAATAACTCACATCCAACCGTCATTTAAAGTCAAAAGATTAAATGTTAAAATTTCATCAATATTGACCATTTTTTCAACGTTCGACTGGTCCGGGGTCATCGTTTTTCATCAGAAAATTGATTTTTTTGGACTCTACCAAAAATGATTCAAAATGTCATTTTGATCGGGCCTCATGTTGAATAACCACTTTTTAAACCCTCACAGTGACCAAAACTGCCATTTTTACAGAGTTTTGCTTACTCAAAATCTTCAATTTTGACCAATTTCAGGCACAGAAATGACTTTAAACACACTTATTTTAGTTGAAAAAGTAATAACTCACATCCAACCGTCATTTAAAGTCAAAAGATTAAATGTTAAAATTTCATCAATATTGACCATTTTTTCAACGGTCGACTGGTCCGGGGTCATCGTTTTTCATCAGAAAATTGATTTTTTGGACTCTACCAAAAATGATTCAAAATGTCATTTTGATCGGGCCTCATGTTGAATAACCACTTTTTAAACCCTCACAGTGACCAAAACTGCCATTTTTACAGAGTTTTGCTTACTCAAAATCTTCAATTTTGACCAATTTCAGGCACAGAAATGACTTTAAACACACTTATTTTAGTTGAAAAAGTAATAACTCACATCCAACCGTCATTTAAAGTCAAAAGATTAAATGTTAAAATTTCATCAATATTGACCATTTTTTCAACGTTCGACTGGTCCGGGGTCATCGTTTTTCATCAGAAAATGGATTTTTTGGACTCTACCAAAAATGATTCAAAATGTCATTTGGATCGGGCCTCATGTTGAATAACCACTTTTTAAACCCTCACAGTGACCAAAACTGCCATTTTTACAGAGTTTTGCTTACTCAAAATCTTCAATTTTGACCAATTTCAGGCACAGAAATGACTTTAAACACACTTATTTTAGTTGAAAAAGTAATAACTCACATCCAACCGTCATTTAAAGTCAAAAGATTAAATGTTAAAATTTCATCAATATTGACCATTTTTTCAACGTTCGACTGGTCCGGGGTCATCGTTTTTCATCAGAAAATTGATTTTTTGGACTCTACCAAAAATGATTCAAAATGTCATTTGGATCGGGCCTCATGTTGAATAACCACTTTTTAAACCCTCACAGTGACCAAAATTGCCATTTTTACAGAGTTTTGCTTACTCAAAATCTTCAATTTTGACCAATTTCAGGCACAGAAATGACTTTAAACACACTTATTTTAGTTGAAAAAGTAATAACTCACATCCAACCGTCATTTAAAGTCAAAAGATTAAATGTTAAAATTTCATCAATATTGACCATTTTTTCAACGTTCGACTGGTCCGGGGTCATCGTTTTTCATCAGAAAATTGATTTTTTGGACTCTACCAAAAATGATTCAAAATGTCATTTTGATCGGGCCTCATGTTGAATAACCACTTTTTAAACCCTCACAGTGACCAAAACTGCCATTTTTACAGAGTTTTGCTTACTCAAAATCTTCAATTTTGACCAATTTCAGGCACAGAAATGACTTTAAACACACTTATTTTAGTTGAAAAAGTAATAACTCACATCCAACCGTCATTTAAAGTCAAAAGATTAAATGTTAAAATTTCATCAATATTGACCATTTTTTCAACGTTCGACTGGTCCGGGGTCATCGTTTTTCATCAGAAAATGGGTTTTTTGGACTCTACCAAAA
Source organism: Lissotriton vulgaris (assembly GCF_964263255.1). Classification (NCBI taxonomy): domain Eukaryota; kingdom Metazoa; phylum Chordata; class Amphibia; order Caudata; family Salamandridae; genus Lissotriton; species Lissotriton vulgaris. The sequence goes on from NW_028242273.1 coordinate 269,798, forward strand.
ATGATTCAAAATGTCATTTGGATCGGGCCTCATGTTGAATAACCACTTTTTAAACCCTCACAGTGACCAAAACTGCCATTTTTACAGAGTTTTGCTTACTCAAAATCTTCAATTTTGACCAATTTCAGGCACAGAAATGACTTTAAACACACTTATTTTAGTTGAAAAAGTAATAACTCACATCCAACCGTCATTTAAAGTCAAAAGATTAAATGTTAAAATTTCATCAATATTGACCATTTTTTCAACGTTCGACTGGTCCGGGGTCATCGTTTTTCATCAGAAAATTGATTTTTTGGACTCTACCAAAAATGATTCAAAATGTCATTTGGATCGGGCCTCATGTTGAATAACCACTTTTTAAACCCTCACAGTGACCAAAATTGCCATTTTTACAGAGTTTTGCTTACTCAAAATCTTCAATTTTGACCAATTTCAGGCACAGAAATGACTTTAAACACACTTATTTTAGTTGAAAAAGTAATAACTCACATCCAACCGTCATTTAAAGTCAAAAGATTAAATGTTAAAATTTCATCAATATTGACCATTTTTTCAACGTTCGACTGGTCCGGGGTCATCTTTTTTCATCAGAAAATTGATTTTTTCGACTCTACCAAAAATGATTCAAAATGTCATTTTGATCGGGCCTCATGTTGAATAACCACTTTTTAAACCCTCACAGTGACCAAAACTGCCATTTTTACAGAGTTTTGCTTACTCAAAATCTTCAATTTTGACCAATTTCAGGCACAGAAATGACTTTAAACACACTTATTTTAGTTGAAAAAGTAATAACTCACATCCAACCGTCATTTAAAGTCAAAAGATTAAATGTTAAAATGTCATCAATATTGACCATTTTTTCAACGTTCGACTGGTCCGGGGTCATTATTTTTCATCAGAAAATGGATTTTTTGGACTCTACCAAAAATGATTTAAAATGTCATTTGGATCGGGCCTCATGTTGAATAACCACTTTTTAAACCCTCACAGTGACCAAAATTGCCATTTTTACAGAGTTTTGCTTACTCAAAATCTTCAATTTTGACCAATTTCAGGCACAGAAATGACTTTAAACACACTTATTTTAGTTGAAAAAGTAATAACTCACATCCAACCATCATTTAAAGTCAAAAGATTAAATGTTAAAATTTCATCAATATTGACCATTTTTTCAACGTTCGACTGGTCCGGGGTCATCGTTTTTCATCAGAAAATGGATTTTTTGGACTCTACCAAAAATGATTCAAAATGTCATTTGGATCGGGCCTCATGTTGAATAACCACTTTTTAAACCCTCACAGTGACCAAAATTGCCATTTTTACAGAGTTTTGCTTACTCAAAATCTTCAATTTTGACCAATTTCAGGCACAGAAATGACTTTAAACACACTTATTTTAGTTGAAAAAGTAATAACTCACATCCAACCGTCATTTAAAGTCAAAAGATTAAATGTTAAAATTTCATCAATATTGACCATTTTTTCAACGTTCGACTGGTCCGGGGTCATCGTTTTTCATCAGAAAATTGATTTTTTGGACTCTACCAAAAATGATTCAAAATGTCATTTGGATCGGGCCTCATGTTGAATAACCACTTTTTAAACCCTCACAGTGACCAAAATTGCCATTTTTACAGAGTTTTGCTTACTCAAAATCTTCAATTTTGACCAATTTCAGGCACAGAAATGACTTTAAACACACTTATTTTAGTTGAAAAAGTAATAACTCACATCCAACCGTCATTTAAAGTCAAAAGATTAAATGTTAAAATTTCATCAATATTGACCATTTTTTCAACGTTCGACTGGTCCGGGGTCATCGTTTTTCATCAGAAAATTGAGTTTTTGGACTCTACCAAAAATGATTCAAAATGTCATTTTGATCGGGCGTCATGTTGAATAACCACTTTTTAAACCCTCACAGTGACCAAAACTGCCATTTTTACAGAGTTTTGCTTACTCAAAATCTTCAATTTTGACCAATTTCAGGCACAGAAATGACTTTAAACACACTTATTTTAGTTGAAAAAGTAATAACTCACATCCAACCGTCATTTAAAGTCAAAAGATTAAATGTTAAAATTTCATCAATATTGACCATTTTTTCAACGTTCGACTGGTCCGGGGTCATCGTTTTTCATCAGAAAATTGAGTTTTTGGACTCTACCAAAAATGATTCAAAATGTCATTTTGATCGGGCGTCATGTTGAATAACCACTTTTTAAACCCTCACAGTGACCAAAACTGCCATTTTTACAGAGTTTTGCTTACTCAAAATCTTCAATTTTGACCAATTTCAGGCACAGAAATGACTTTAAACACACTTATTTTAGTTGAAAAAGTAATAACTCACATCCAACCGTCATTTAAAGTCAAAAGATTAAATGTTAAAATGTCATCAATATTGACCATTTTTTCAACGTTCGACTGGTCCGGGGTCATCATTTTTCATCAGAAAATGGATTTTTTGGACTCTACCAAAAATGATTTAAAATGTCATTTGGATCGGGCCTCATGTTGAATAACCACTTTTTAAACCCTCACAGTGACCAAAATTGCCATTTTTACAGAGTTTTGCTTACTCAAAATCTTCAATTTTGACCAATTTCAGGCACAGAAATGACTTTAAACACACTTATTTTAGTTGAAAAAGTAATAACTCACATCCAACCGTCATTTAAAGTCAAAAGATTAAATGTTAACATTTCATCAATATTGACCATTTTTTCAACGTTCGACTGGTCCGGGGTCATCGTTTTTCATCAGAAAATTGATTTTTTGGACTCTACCAAAAATGATTCAAAATGTCATTTTGATCGGGCCTCATGTTGAATAACCACTTTTCAAACCCTCACAGTGACCAAAACTGCCATTTTTACAGCGTTTTGCTTACTCAAAATCTTCAATTTTGACCAATTTCAGGCACAGAAATGACTTTAAACACACTTATTTTAGTTGAAAAAGTAATAACTCACATCCAACCGTCATTTAAAGTCAAAAGACTAAATGTTAAAATTTCATCAATATTGACCATTTTTTCAACGTTCGACTGGTCCGGGGTCATCGTTTTCATAAGAAAATTGATTTTTTGGACTCTACCAAAAATGATTCAAAATGTCATTTGGATCGGGCCTCATGTTGAATAACCACTTTTTAATCCCTCACAGTGACCAAAACTGCCATTTTTACAGAGTTTTGCTTACTCAAAATCTTCAATTTTGACCAATTTCAGGCACAGAAATGACTTTAAACACACTTATTTTAGTTGAAAAAGTAATAACTCACATCCAACCGTCATTTAAAGTCAAAAGATTAAATGTTAAAATTTCATCAATATTGACCATTTTTTCAACGTTCGACTGGTCCGGGGTCATCGTTTTTCATCAGAAAATTGATTTTTTTGGACTCTACCAAAAATGATTCAAAATGTCATTTTGATCGGGCCTCATGTTGAATAACCACTTTTTAAACCCTCACAGTGACCAAAACTGCCATTTTTACAGAGTTTTGCTTACTCAAAATCTTCAATTTTGACCAATTTCAGGCACAGAAATGACTTTAAACACACTTATTTTAGTTGAAAAAGTAATAACTCACATCCAACCGTCATTTAAAGTCAAAAGATTAAATGTTAAAATTTCATCAATATTGACCATTTTTTCAACGGTCGACTGGTCCGGGGTCATCGTTTTTCATCAGAAAATTGATTTTTTGGACTCTACCAAAAATGATTCAAAATGTCATTTTGATCGGGCCTCATGTTGAATAACCACTTTTTAAACCCTCACAGTGACCAAAACTGCCATTTTTACAGAGTTTTGCTTACTCAAAATCTTCAATTTTGACCAATTTCAGGCACAGAAATGACTTTAAACACACTTATTTTAGTTGAAAAAGTAATAACTCACATCCAACCGTCATTTAAAGTCAAAAGATTAAATGTTAAAATGTCATCAATATTGACCATTTTTTCAACGTTCGACTGGTCCGGGGTCATCGTTTTTCATCAGAAAATGGATTTTTTGGACTCTACCAAAAATGATTCAAAATGTCATTTGGATCGGGCCTCATGTTGAATAACCACTTTTTAAACCCTCACAGTGACCAAAACTGCCATTTTTACAGAGTTTTGCTTACTCAAAATCTTCAATTTTGACCAATTTCAGGCACAGAAATGACTTTAAACACACTTATTTTAGTTGAAAAAGTAATAACTCACATCCAACCGTCATTTAAAGTCAAAAGATTAAATGTTAAAATTTCATCAATATTGACCATTTTTTCAACGTTCGACTGGTCCGGGGTCATCGTTTTTCATCAGAAAATTGATTTTTTGGACTCTACCAAAAATGATTCAAAATGTCATTTGGATCGGGCCTCATGTTGAATAACCACTTTTTAAACCCTCACAGTGACCAAAATTGCCATTTTTACAGAGTTTTGCTTACTCAAAATCTTCAATTTTGACCAATTTCAGGCACAGAAATGACTTTAAACACACTTATTTTAGTTGAAAAAGTAATAACTCACATCCAACCGTCATTTAAAGTCAAAAGATTAAATGTTAAAATTTCATCAATATTGACCATTTTTTCAACGTTCGACTGGTCCGGGGTCATCGTTTTTCATCAGAAAATTGATTTTTTGGACTCTACCAAAAATGATTCAAAATGTCATTTTGATCGGGCCTCATGTTGAATAACCACTTTTTAAACCCTCACAGTGACCAAAACTGCCATTTTTACAGAGTTTTGCTTACTCAAAATCTTCAATTTTGACCAATTTCAGGCACAGAAATGACTTTAAACACACTTATTTTAGTTGAAAAAGTAATAACTCACATCCAACCGTCATTTAAAGTCAAAAGATTAAATGTTAAAATTTCATCAATATTGACCATTTTTTCAACGTTCGACTGGTCCGGGGTCATCGTTTTTCATCAGAAAATGGGTTTTTTGGACTCTACCAAAAATGATTCAAAATGTCATTTGGATCGGGCCTCATGTTGAATAACCACTTTTTAAACCCTCACAGTGACCAAAACTGCCATTTTTACAGAGTTTTGCTTACTCAAAATCTTCAATTTTGACCAATTTCAGGCACAGAAATGACTTTAAACACACTTATTTTAGTTGAAAAAGTAATAACTCACATCCAACCGTCATTTAAAGTCAAAAGATTAAATGTTAAAATTTCATCAATATTGACCATTTTTTCAACGTTCGACTGGTCCGGGGTCATCGTTTTTCATCAGAAAATTGATTTTTTGGACTCTACCAAAAATGATTCAAAATGTCATTTGGATCGGGCCTCATGTTGAATAACCACTTTTTAAACCCTCACAGTGACCAAAATTGCCATTTTTACAGAGTTTTGCTTACTCAAAATCTTCAATTTTGACCAATTTCAGGCACAGAAATGACTTTAAACACACTTATTTTAGTTGAAAAAGTAATAACTCACATCCAACCGTCATTTAAAGTCAAAAGATTAAATGTTAAAATTTCATCAATATTGACCATTTTTTCAACGTTCGACTGGTCCGGGGTCATCTTTTTTCATCAGAAAATTGATTTTTTCGACTCTACCAAAAATGATTCAAAATGTCATTTTGATCGGGCCTCATGTTGAATAACCACTTTTTAAACCCTCACAGTGACCAAAACTGCCATTTTTACAGAGTTTTGCTTACTCAAAATCTTCAATTTTGACCAATTTCAGGCACAGAAATGACTTTAAACACACTTATTTTAGTTGAAAAAGTAATAACTCACATCCAACCGTCATTTAAAGTCAAAAGATTAAATGTTAAAATGTCATCAATATTGACCATTTTTTCAACGTTCGACTGGTCCGGGGTCATCATTTTTCATCAGAAAATGGATTTTTTGGACTCTACCAAAAATGATTTAAAATGTCATTTGGATCGGGCCTCATGTTGAATAACCACTTTTTAAACCCTCACAGTGACCAAAATTGCCATTTTTACAGAGTTTTGCTTACTCAAAATCTTCAATTTTGACCAATTTCAGGCACAGAAATGACTTTAAACACACTTATTTTAGTTGAAAAAGTAATAACTCACATCCAACCATCATTTAAAGTCAAAAGATTAAATGTTAAAATTTCATCAATATTGACCATTTTTTCAACGTTCGACTGGTCCGGGGTCATCGTTTTTCATCAGAAAATGGATTTTTTGGACTCTACCAAAAATGATTCAAAATGTCATTTGGATCGGGCCTCATGTTGAATAACCACTTTTTAAACCCTCACAGTGACCAAAATTGCCATTTTTACAGAGTTTTGCTTACTCAAAATCTTCAATTTTGACCAATTTCAGGCACAGAAATGACTTTAAACACACTTATTTTAGTTGAAAAAGTAATAACTCACATCCAACCGTCATTTAAAGTCAAAAGATTAAATGTTAAAATTTCATCAATATTGACCATTTTTTCAACGTTCGACTGGTCCGGGGTCATCGTTTTTCATCAGAAAATTGATTTTTTGGACTCTACCAAAAATGATTCAAAATGTCATTTGGATCGGGCCTCATGTTGAATAACCACTTTTTAAACCCTCACAGTGACCAAAATTGCCATTTTTACAGAGTTTTGCTTACTCAAAATCTTCAATTTTGACCAATTTCAGGCACAGAAATGACTTTAAACACACTTATTTTAGTTGAAAAAGTAATAACTCACATCCAACCGTCATTTAAAGTCAAAAGATTAAATGTTAAAATTTCATCAATATTGACCATTTTTTCAACGTTCGACTGGTCCGGGGTCATCGTTTTTCATCAGAAAATTGAGTTTTTGGACTCTACCAAAAATGATTCAAAATGTCATTTTGATCGGGCGTCATGTTGAATAACCACTTTTTAAACCCTCACAGTGACCAAAACTGCCATTTTTACAGAGTTTTGCTTACTCAAAATCTTCAATTTTGACCAATTTCAGGCACAGAAATGACTTTAAACACACTTATTTTAGTTGAAAAAGTAATAACTCACATCCAACCGTCATTTAAAGTCAAAAGATTAAATGTTAAAATTTCATCAATATTGACCATTTTTTCAACGTTCGACTGGTCCGGGGTCATCGTTTTTCATCAGAAAATTGAGTTTTTGGACTCTACCAAAAATGATTCAAAATGTCATTTTGATCGGGCGTCATGTTGAATAACCACTTTTTAAACCCTCACAGTGACCAAAACTGCCATTTTTACAGAGTTTTGCTTACTCAAAATCTTCAATTTTGACCAATTTCAGGCACAGAAATGACTTTAAACACACTTATTTTAGTTGAAAAAGTAATAACTCACATCCAACCGTCATTTAAAGTCAAAAGATTAAATGTTAAAATGTCATCAATATTGACCATTTTTTCAACGTTCGACTGGTCCGGGGTCATCATTTTTCATCAGAAAATGGATTTTTTGGACTCTACCAAAAATGATTTAAAATGTCATTTGGATCGGGCCTCATGTTGAATAACCACTTTTTAAACCCTCACAGTGACCAAAATTGCCATTTTTACAGAGTTTTGCTTACTCAAAATCTTCAATTTTGACCAATTTCAGGCACAGAAATGACTTTAAACACACTTATTTTAGTTGAAAAAGTAATAACTCACATCCAACCGTCATTTAAAGTCAAAAGATTAAATGTTAACATTTCATCAATATTGACCATTTTTTCAACGTTCGACTGGTCCGGGGTCATCGTTTTTCATCAGAAAATTGATTTTTTGGACTCTACCAAAAATGATTCAAAATGTCATTTTGATCGGGCCTCATGTTGAATAACCACTTTTCAAACCCTCACAGTGACCAAAACTGCCATTTTTACAGCGTTTTGCTTACTCAAAATCTTCAATTTTGACCAATTTCAGGCACAGAAATGACTTTAAACACACTTATTTTAGTTGAAAAAGTAATAACTCACATCCAACCGTCATTTAAAGTCAAAAGACTAAATGTTAAAATTTCATCAATATTGACCATTTTTTCAACGTTCGACTGGTCCGGGGTCATCGTTTTCATAAGAAAATTGATTTTTTGGACTCTACCAAAAATGATTCAAAATGTCATTTTGATCGGGCCTCATGTTGAATAACCACTTTTTAAACCCTCACAGTGACCAAAACTGCCATTTTTACAGAGTTTTGCTTACTCAAAATCTTCAATTTTGACCAATTTCAGGCACAGAAATGACTTTAAACACACTTATTTTAGTTGAAAAAGTAATAACTCACATCCAACCGTCATTTAAAGTCAAAAGATTAAATGTTAAAATTTCATCAATATTGACCATTTTTTCAACGTTCGACTGGTCCGGGGTCATCGTTTTTCATCAGAAAATGGATTTTTTGGACTCTACCAAAAATGATTCAAAATGTCATTTGGATCGGGCCTCATGTTGAATAACCACTTTTTAAACCCTCACAGTGACCAAAACTGCCATTTTTACAGAGTTTTGCTTACTCAAAATCTTCAATTTTGACCAATTTCAGGCACAGAAATGACTTTAAACACATTTATTTTAGTTGAAAAAGTAATAACTCACATCCAACCGTCACTTAAAGTCAAAAGATTAAATGTTAAAATGTCATCAATATTGACCATTTTTTCAACGTTCGACTGGTCCGGGGTCATCGTTTTTCATCAGAAAATTGATTTTTTGGACTCTACCAAAAATGATTCAAAATGTCATTTGGATCGGGCCTCATGTTGAATAACCACTTTTTAATCCCTCACAGTGACCAAAACTGCCATTTTTACAGAGTTTTGCTTACTCAAAATCTTCAATTTTGACCAATTTCAGGCACAGAAATGACTTTAAACACACTTATTTTAGTTGAAAAAGTAATAACTCACATCCAACCGTCATTTAAAGTCAAAAGATTAAATGTTAAAATGTCATCAATATTGACCATTTTTTCAACGTTCGACTGGTCCGGGGTCATCGTTTTTCATCAGAAAATGGATTTTTTGGACTCTACCAAAAATGATTTAAAATGTCATTTGGATCGGGCCTCATGTTGAATAACCACTTTTTAAACCCTCACAGTGACCAAAATTGCCATTTTTACAGAGTTTTGCTTACTCAAAATCTTCAATTTTGACCAATTTCAGGCACAGAAATGACTTTAAACACACTTATTTTAGTTGAAAAAGTAATAACTCACATCCAACCGTCATTTAAAGTCAAAAGATTAAATGTTAACATTTCATCAATATTGACCATTTTTTCAACGTTCGACTGGTCCGGGGTCATCGTTTTTCATCAGAAAATTGATTTTTTGGACTCTACCAAAAATGATTCAAAATGTCATTTTGATCGGGCCTCATGTTGAATAACCACTTTTCAAACCCTCACAGTGACCAAAACTGCCATTTTTACAGAGTTTTGCTTACTCAAAATCTTCAATTTTGACCAATTTCAGGCACAGAAATGACTTTAAACACACTTATTTTAGTTGAAAAAGTAATAACTCACATCCAACCGTCATTTAAAGTCAAAAGACTAAATGTTAAAATTTCATCAATATTGACCATTTTTTCAACGTTCGACTAGTCCGGGGTCATCGTTTTTCATAAGAAAATTGATTTTTTGGACTCTACCAAAAATGATTCAAAATGTCATTTTGATCGGGCCTCATGTTGAATAACCACTTTTTAAACCCTCACAGTGACCAAAACTGCCATTTTTACAGAGTTTTGCTTACTCAAAATCTTCAATTTTGACCAATTTCAGGCACAGAAATGACTTTAAACACACTTATTTTAGTTGAAAAAGTAATAACTCACATCCAACCGTCATTTAAAGTCAAAAGATTAAATGTTAAAATTTCATCAATATTGACCATTTTTTCAACGTTCGACTGGTCCGGGGTCATCGTTTTTCATCAGAAAATGGATTTTTTGGACTCTACCAAAAATGATTCAAAATGTCATTTGGATCGGGCCTCATGTTGAATAACCACTTTTTAAACCCTCACAGTGACCAAAACTGCCATTTTTACAGAGTTTTGCTTACTCAAAATCTTCAATTTTGACCAATTTCAGGCACAGAAATGACTTTAAACACATTTATTTTAGTTGAAAAAGTAATAACTCACATCCAACCGTCACTTAAAGTCAAAAGATTAAATGTTAAAATTTCATCAATATTGACCATTTTTTCAACGTTCGACTGGTCCGGGGTCATCGTTTTTCATCAGAAAATTGATTTTTTGGACTCTACCAAAAATGATTCAAAATGTCATTTGGATCGGGCCTCATGTTGAATAACCACTTTTTAATCCCTCACAGTGACCAAAACTGCCATTTTTACAGAGTTTTGCTTACTCAAAATCTTCAATTTTGACCAATTTCAGGCACAGAAATGACTTTAAACACACTTATTTTAGTTGAAAAAGTAATAACTCACATCCAACCGTCATTTAAAGTCAAAAGATTAAATGTTAAAATTTCATCAATATTGACCATTTTTTCAACGTTCGACTGGTCCGGGGTCATCGTTTTTCATCAGAAAATTGATTTTTTTGGACTCTACCAAAAATGATTCAAAATGTCATTTTGATCGGGCCTCATGTTGAATAACCACTTTTTAAACCCTCACAGTGACCAAAACTGCCATTTTTACAGAGTTTTGCTTACTCAAAATCTTCAATTTTGACCAATTTCAGGCACAGAAATGACTTTAAACACACTTATTTTAGTTGAAAAAGTAATAACTCACATCCAACCGTCATTTAAAGTCAAAAGATTAAATGTTAAAATTTCATCAATATTGACCATTTTTTCAACGGTCGACTGGTCCGGGGTCATCGTTTTTCATCAGAAAATTGATTTTTTGGACTCTACCAAAAATGATTCAAAATGTCATTTGGATCGGGCCTCATGTTGAATAACCACTTTTTAAACCCTCACAGTGACCAAAACTGCCATTTTTACAGAGTTTTGCTTACTCAAAATCTTCCATTTTGACCAATTTCAGGCACAGAAATGACTTTAAACACACTTATTTTAGTTGAAAAAGTAATAACTCACATCCAACCGTCATTTAAAGTCAAAAGATTAAATGTTAAAATTTCATCAATATTGACCATTTTTTCAACGTTCGACTGGTCCGGGGTCATCGTTTTTCATCAGAAAATTGATTTTTTGGACTCTACCAAAAATGATTCAAAATGTCATTTGGATCGGGCCTCATGTTGAATAACCACTTTTTAAACCCTCACAGTGACCAAAATTGCCATTTTTACAGAGTTTTGCTTACTCAAAATCTTCAATTTTGACCAATTTCAGGCACAGAAATGACTTTAAACACACTTATTTTAGTTGAAAAAGTAATAACTCACATCCAACCGTCATTTAAAGTCAAAAGATTAAATGTTAAAATTTCATCAATATTGACCATTTTTTCAACGTTCGACTGGTCCGGGGTCATCGTTTTTCATCAGAAAATTGATTTTTTGGACTCTACCAAAAATGATTCAAAATGTCATTTGGATCGGGCCTCATGTTGAATAACCACTTTTTAAACCCTCACAGTGACCAAAACTGCCATTTTTACAGAGTTTTGCTTACTCAAAATCTTCAATTTTGACCAATTTCAGGCACAGAAATGACTTTAAACACACTTATTTTAGTTGAAAAAGTAATAACTCACATCCAACCGTCATTTAAAGTCAAAAGATTAAATGTTAAAATTTCATCAATATTGACCATTTTTTCAACGTTCGACTGGTCCGGGGTCATCGTTTTTCATCAGAAAATTGATTTTTTGGACTCTACCAAAAATGATTCAAAATGTCATTTGGATCGGGCCTCATGTTGAATAACCACTTTTTAAACCCTCACAGTGACCAAAATTGCCATTTTTACAGAGTTTTGCTTACTCAAAATCTTCAATTTTGACCAATTTCAGGCACAGAAATGACTTTAAACACACTTATTTTAGTTGAAAAAGTAATAACTCACATCCAACCGTCATTTAAAGTCAAAAGATTAAATGTTAAAATTTCATCAATATTGACCATTTTTTCAACGTTCGACTGGTCCGGGGTCATCGTTTTTCATCAGAAAATTGATTTTTTGGACTCTACCAAAAATGATTCAAAATGTCATTTTGATCGGGCCTCATGTTGAATAACCACTTTTTAAACCCTCACAGTGACCAAAACTGCCATTTTTACAGAGTTTTGCTTACTCAAAATCTTCAATTTTGACCAATTTCAGGCACAGAAATGACTTTAAACACACTTATTTTAGTTGAAAAAGTAATAACTCACATCCAACCGTCATTTAAAGTCAAAAGATTAAATGTTAAAATGTCATCAATATTGACCATTTTTTCAACGTTCGACTGGTCCGGGGTCATCATTTTTCATCAGAAAATGGATTTTTTGGACTCTACCAAAAATGATTTAAAATGTCATTTGGATCGGGCCTCATGTTGAATAACCACTTTTTAAACCCTCACAGTGACCAAAATTGCCATTTTTACAGAGTTTTGCTTACTCAAAATCTTCAATTTTGACCAATTTCAGGCACAGAAATGACTTTAAACACACTTATTTTAGTTGAAAAAGTAATAACTCACATCCAACCATCATTTAAAGTCAAAAGATTAAATGTTAAAATTTCATCAATATTGACCATTTTTTCAACGTTCGACTGGTCCGGGGTCATCGTTTTTCATCAGAAAATGGATTTTTTGGACTCTACCAAAAATGATTCAAAATGTCATTTGGATCGGGCCTCATGTTGAATAACCACTTTTTAAACCCTCACAGTGACCAAAATTGCCATTTTTACAGAGTTTTGCTTACTCAAAATCTTCAATTTTGACCAATTTCAGGCACAGAAATGACTTTAAACACACTTATTTTAGTTGAAAAAGTAATAACTCACATCCAACCGTCATTTAAAGTCAAAAGATTAAATGTTAAAATGTCATCAATATTGACCATTTTTTCAACGTTCGACTGGTCCGGGGTCATCGTTTTTCATCAGAAAATTGATTTTTTGGACTCTACCAAAAATGATTCAAAATGTCATTTGGATCGGGCCTCATGTTGAATAACCACTTTTTAAACCCTCACAGTGACCAAAATTGCCATTTTTACAGAGTTTTGCTTACTCAAAATCTTCAATTTTGACCAATTTCAGGCACAGAAATGACTTTAAACACACTTATTTTAGTTGAAAAAGTAATAACTCACATCCAACCGTCATTTAAAGTCAAAAGATTAAATGTTAAAATTTCATCAATATTGACCATTTTTTCAACGTTCGACTGGTCCGGGGTCATCGTTTTTCATCAGAAAATTGAGTTTTTGGACTCTACCAAAAATGATTCAAAATGTCATTTTGATCGGGCGTCATGTTGAATAACCACTTTTTAAACCCTCACAGTGACCAAAACTGCCATTTTTACAGAGTTTTGCTTACTCAAAATCTTCAATTTTGACCAATTTCAGGCACAGAAATGACTTTAAACACACTTATTTTAGTTGAAAAAGTAATAACTCACATCCAACCGTCATTTAAAGTCAAAAGATTAAATGTTAAAATTTCATCAATATTGACCATTTTTTCAACGTTCGACTGGTCCGGGGTCATCGTTTTTCATCAGAAAATTGATTTTTTGGACTCTACCAAAAATTATTCAAAATGTCATTTTGATCGGGCCTCATGTTGAATAACCACTTTTTAAACCCTCACAGTGACCAAAACTGCCATTTTTACAGAGTTTTGCTTACTCAAAATCTTCAATTTTGACCAATTTCAGGCACAGAAATGACTTTAAACACACTTATTTTAGTTGAAAAAGTAATAACTCACATCCAACCGTCATTTAAAGTCAAAAGATTAAATGTTAAAATGTCATCAATATTGACCATTTTTTCAACGTTCGACTGGTCCGGGGTCATCATTTTTCATCAGAAAATGGATTTTTTGGACTCTACCAAAAATGATTTAAAATGTCATTTGGATCGGGCCTCATGTTGAATAACCACTTTTTAAACCCTCACAGTGACCAAAATTGCCATTTTTACAGAGTTTTGCTTACTCAAAATCTTCAATTTTGACCAATTTCAGGCACAGAAATGACTTTAAACACACTCATTTTAGTTGAAAAAGTAATAACTCACATCCAACCGTCATTTAAAGTCAAAAGATTAAATGTTAACATTTCATCAATATTGACCATTTTTTCAACGTTCGACTGGTCCGGGGTCATCGTTTTTCATCAGAAAATTGATTTTTTGGACTCTGCCAAAAATGATTCAAAATGTCATTTGGATCGGGCCTCATGTTGAATAACCACTTTTTAATCCCTCACAGTGACCAAAACTGCCATTTTTACAGAGTTTTGCTTACTCAAAATCTTCAATTTTGACCAATTTCAGGCACAGAAATGACTTTAAACACACTTATTTTAGTTGAAAAAGTAATAACTCACATCCAACCGTCATTTAAAGTCAAAAGATTAAATGTTAAAATTTCATCAATATTGACCATTTTTTCAACGTTCGACTGGTCCGGGGTCATCGTTTTTCATCAGAAAATTGATTTTTTGGACTCTACCAAAAATGATTCAAAATGTCATTTTGATCGGGCGTCATGTTGAATAACCACTTTTTAAACCCTCACAGTGACCAAAACTGCCATTTTTACAGAGTTTTGCTTACTCAAAATCTTCAATTTTGACCAATTTCAGGCACAGAAATGACTTTAAACACACTTATTTTAGTTGAAAAAGTAATAACTCACATCCAACCGTCATTTAAAGTCAAAAGATTAAATGTTAAAATTTCATCAATATTGACCATTTTTTCAACGTTCGACTGGTCCGGGGTCATCGTTTTTCATCAGAAAATTGATTTTTTGGACTCTACCAAAAATTATTCAAAATGTCATTTTGATCGGGCCTCATGTTGAATAACCACTTTTTAAACCCTCACAGTGACCAAAACTGCCATTTTTACAGAGTTTTGCTTACTCAAAATCTTCAATTTTGACCAATTTCAGGCACAGAAATGACTTTAAACACACTTATTTTAGTTGAAAAAGTAATAACTCACATCCAACCGTCATTTAAAGTCAAAAGATTAAATGTTAACATTTCATCAATATTGACCATTTTTTCAATGTTCGACTGGTCCGGGGTCATCGTTTTTCATCAGAAAATTGATTTTTTGGACTCTACCAAAAATGATTCAAAATGTCATTTTGATCGGGCCTCATGTTGAATAACCACTTTTCAAACCCTCACAGTGACCAAAACTGCCATTTTTACAGAGTTTTGCTTACTCAAAATCTTCAATTTTGACCAATTTCAGGCACAGAAATGACTTTAAACACACTTATTTTAGTTGAAAAAGTAATAACTCACATCCAACCGTCATTTAAAGTCAAAAGACTAAATGTTAAAATTTCATCAATATTGACCATTTTTTCAACGTTCGACTGGTCCGGGGTCATCGTTTTTCATAAGAAAATTGATTTTTTGGACTCTACCAAAAATGATTCAAAATGTCATTTTGATCGGGCCTCATGTTGAATAACCACTTTTTAAACCCTCACAGTGACCAAAACTGCCATTTTTACAGAGTTTTGCTTACTCAAAATCTTCAATTTTGACCAATTTCAGGCACAGAAATGACTTTAAACACACTTATTTTAGTTGAAAAAGTAATAACTCACATCCAACCGTCATTTAAAGTCAAAAGATTAAATGTTAAAATTTCATCAATATTGACCATTTTTTCAACGTTCGACTGGTCCGGGGTCATCGTTTTTCATCAGAAAATGGATTTTTTGGACTCTACCAAAAATGATTCAAAATGTCATTTGGATCGGGCCTCATGTTGAATAACCACTTTTTAAACCCTCACAGTGACCAAAACTGCCATTTTTACAGAGTTTTGCTTACTCAAAATCTTCAATTTTGACCAATTTCAGGCACAGAAATGACTTTAAACACATTTATTTTAGTTGAAAAAGTAATAACTCACATCCAACCGTCACTTAAAGTCAAAAGATTAAATGTTAAAATTTCATCAATATTGACCATTTTTTCAACGTTCGACTGGTCCGGGGTCATCGTTTTTCATCAGAAAATTGATTTTTTGGACTCTACCAAAAATGATTCAAAATGTCATTTGGATCGGGCCTCATGTTGAATAACCACTTTTTAATCCCTCACAGTGACCAAAACTGCCATTTTTACAGAGTTTTGCTTACTCAAAATCTTCAATTTTGACCAATTTCAGGCACAGAAATGACTTTAAACACACTTATTTTAGTTGAAAAAGTAATAACTCACATCCAACCGTCATTTTAAGTCAAAAGATTAAATGTTAAAATTTCATCAATATTGACCATTTTTTCAACGTTCGACTGGTCCGGGGTCATCGTTTTTCATCAGAAAATTGATTTTTTGGACTCTACCAAAAATGATTCAAAATGTCATTTTGATCGGGCCTCATGTTGAATAACCACTTTTTAAACCCTCACAGTGACCAAAACTGCCATTTTTACAGAGTTTTGCTTACTCAAAATCTTCAATTTTGACCAATTTCAGGCACAGAAATGACTTTAAACACACTTATTTTAGTTGAAAAAGTAATAACTCACATCCAACCGTCATTTAAAGTCAAAAGATTAAATGTTAAAATTTCATCAATATTGACCATTTTTTCAACGTTCGACTGGTCCGGGGTCATCGTTTTTCATCAGAAAATGGATTTTTTGGACTCTACCAAAAATGATTCAAAATGTCATTTGGATCGGGCCTCATGTTGAATAACCACTTTTTAAACCCTCACAGTGACCAAAACTGCCATTTTTACAGAGTTTTGCTTACTCAAAATCTTCAATTTTGACCAATTTCAGGCACAGAAATGACTTTAAACACACTTATTTTAGTTGAAAAAGTAATAACTCACATCCAACCGTCATTTAAAGTCAAAAGATTAAATGTTAAAATTTCATCAATATTGACCATTTTTTCAACGTTCGACTGGTCCGGGGTCATCGTTTTTCATCAGAAAATTGATTTTTTGGACTCTACCAAAAATGATTCAAAATGTCATTTGGATCGGGCCTCATGTTGAATAACCACTTTTTAAACCCTCACAGTGACCAAAATTGCCATTTTTACAGAGTTTTGCTTACTCAAAATCTTCAATTTTGACCAATTTCAGGCACAGAAATGACTTTAAACACACTTATTTTAGTTGAAAAAGTAATAACTCACATCCAACCGTCATTTAAAGTCAAAAGATTAAATGTTAAAATTTCATCAATATTGACCATTTTTTCAACGTTCGACTGGTCCGGGGTCATCGTTTTTCATCAGAAAATTGATTTTTTGGACTCTACCAAAAATGATTCAAAATGTCATTTTGATCGGGCCTCATGTTGAATAACCACTTTTTAAACCCTCACAGTGACCAAAACTGCCATTTTTACAGAGTTTTGCTTACTCAAAATCTTCAATTTTGACCAATTTCAGGCACAGAAATGACTTTAAACACACTTATTTTAGTTGAAAAAGTAATAACTCACATCCAACCGTCATTTAAAGTCAAAAGATTAAATGTTAAAATGTCATCAATATTGACCATTTTTTCAACGTTCGACTGGTCCGGGGTCATCATTTTTCATCAGAAAATGGATTTTTTGGACTCTACCAAAAATGATTTAAAATGTCATTTGGATCGGGCCTCATGTTGAATAACCACTTTTTAAACCCTCACAGTGACCAAAATTGCCATTTTTACAGAGTTTTGCTTACTCAAAATCTTCAATTTTGACCAATTTCAGGCACAGAAATGACTTTAAACACACTTATTTTAGTTGAAAAAGTAATAACTCACATCCAACCATCATTTAAAGTCAAAAGATTAAATGTTAAAATTTCATCAATATTGACCATTTTTTCAACGTTCGACTGGTCCGGGGTCATCGTTTTTCATCAGAAAATGGATTTTTTGGACTCTACCAAAAATGATTAAAAATGTCATTTGGATCGGGCCTCATGTTGAATAACCACTTTTTAAACCCTCACAGTGACCAAAATTGCCATTTTTACAGAGTTTTGCTTACTCAAAATCTTCAATTTTGACCAATTTCAGGCACAGAAATGACTTTAAACACACTTATTTTAGTTGAAAAAGTAATAACTCACATCCAACCGTCATTTAAAGTCAAAAGATTAAATGTTAAAATTTCATCAATATTGACCATTTTTTCAACGTTCGACTGGTCCGGGGTCATCGTTTTTCATCAGAAAATGGATTTTTTGGACTCTACCAAAAATGATTCAAAATGTCATTTGGATCGGGCCTCATGTTGAATAACCACTTTTTAAACCCTCACAGTGACCAAAATTGCCATTTTTACAGAGTTTTGCTTACTCAAAATCTTCAATTTTGACCAATTTCAGGCACAGAAATGACTTTAAACACACTTATTTTAGTTGAAAAAGTAATAACTCACATCCAACCGTCATTTAAAGTCAAAAGATTAAATGTTAAAATTTCATCAATATTGACCATTTTTTCAACGTTCGACTGGTCCGGGGTCATCGTTTTTCATCAGAAAATTGATTTTTTGGACTCTACCAAAAATGATTCAAAATGTCATTTTGATCGGGCGTCATGTTGAATAACCACTTTTTAAACCCTCACAGTGACCAAAACTGCCATTTTTACAGAGTTTTGCTTACTCAAAATCTTCAATTTTGACCAATTTCAGGCACAGAAATGACTTTAAACACACTTATTTTAGTTGAAAAAGTAATAACTCACATCCAACCGTCATTTAAAGTCAAAAGATTAAATGTTAAAATTTCATCAATATTGACCATTTTTTCAACGTTCGACTGGTCCGGGGTCATCGTTTTTCATCAGAAAATGGATTTTTTGGACTCTACCAAAAATGATTCAAAATGTTATTTGGATCGGGCCTCATGTTGAATAACCACTTTTTAAACCCTCACAGTGACCAAAACTGCCATTTTTACTGAGTTTTGCTTACTCAAAATCTTCAATTTTGACCAATTTCAGGCACAGAAATGACTTTAAACACACTTATTTTAGTTGAAAAAGTAATAACTCACATCCAACCGTCATTTAAAGTCAAAAGACTAAATGTTAAAATTTCATCAATATTGACCATTTTTTCAACGTTCGACTGGTCCGGGGTCATCGTTTTTCATAAGAAAATTGATTTTTTGGACTCTACCAAAAATGATTCAAAATGTCATTTTGATCGGGCCTCATGTTGAATAACCACTTTTTAAACCCTCACAGTGACCAAAACTGCCATTTTTACAGAGTTTTGCTTACTCAAAATCTTCAATTTTGACCAATTTCAGGCACAGAAATGACTTTAAACACACTTATTTTAGTTGAAAAAGTAATAACTCACATCCAACCGTCATTTAAAGTCAAAAGATTAAATGTTAAAATTTCATCAATATTGACCATTTTTTCAACGTTCGACTGGTCCGGGGTCATCGTTTTTCATCAGAAAATGGATTTTTTGGACTCTACCAAAAATGATTCAAAATGTCATTTGGATCGGGCCTCATGTTGAATAACCACTTTTTAAACCCTCACAGTGACCAAAACTGCCATTTTTACAGAGTTTTGCTTACTCAAAATCTTCAATTTTGACCAATTTCAGGCACAGAAATGACTTTAAACACATTTATTTTAGTTGAAAAAGTAATAACTCACATCCAACCGTCACTTAAAGTCAAAAGATTAAATGTTAAAATTTCATCAATATTGACCATTTTTTCAACGTTCGACTGGTCCGGGGTCATCGTTTTTCATCAGAAAATTGATTTTTTGGACTCTACCAAAAATGATTCAAAATGTCATTTGGATCGGGCCTCATGTTGAATAACCACTTTTAAATCCCTCACAGTGACCAAAACTGCCATTTTTACAGAGTTTTGCTTACTCAAAATCTTCAATTTTGACCAATTTCAGGCACAGAAATGACTTTAAACACACTTATTTTAGTTGAAAAAGTAATAACTCACATCCAACCGTCATTTAAAGTCAAAAGATTAAATGTTAAAATTTCATCAATATTGACCATTTTTTCAACGTTCGACTGGTCCGGGGTCATCGTTTTTCATCAGAAAATTGATTTTTTGGACTCTACCAAAAATGATTCAAAATGTCATTTTGGATCGGGCCTCATGTTGAATAACCACTTTTTAAACCCTCACAGTGACCAAACTGCCATTTTTACAGAGTTTGCTTACTCAAAATCTTCAATTTTGACCAATTTCAGGCACAGAAATGACTTTAAACACACTTATTTTAGTTGAAAAAGTAATAACTCACATCCAACCGTCATTTAAAGTCAAAAGATTAAATGTTAAAATTTCATCAATATTGACCATTTTTTCAACGTTCGACTGGTCCGGGGTCATCGTTTTTCATCAGAAAATGGATTTTTTGGACTCTACCAAAAATGATTCAAAATGTCATTTGGATCGGGCCTCATGTTGAATAACCACTTTTTAAACCCTCAACAGTGACCAAAAACTCAGCCATTTTTACAGAGTTTTGCTTACTCAAAATCTTCAATTTTGACCAATTTCAGGCACAGAAATGACTTTAAACACACTTATTTTAGTTGAAAAAGTAATAACTCACATCCAACCGTCATTTAAAGTCAAAAGATTAAATGTTAAAATTTCATCAATATTGACCATTTTTTCAACGTTCGACTGGTCCGGGGTCATCGTTTTCATCAGAAAATTGATTTTTTTGGACTCTACCAAAAATGATTCAAAATGTCATTTTGATCGGGCCTCATGTTGAATAACCACTTTTTAAACCCTCACAGTGACCAAAACTGCCATTTTTACAGAAGTTTTGCTTACTCAAATCTTCAATTTTGACCAATTTCAGGCACAGAAATGACTTTAAACACACTTATTTTAGTTGAAAAAGTAATAACTCACATCCAACCAGTCATTTAAAGTCAAAAGATTAAATGTTAAAATGTCATCAATATTGACCATTTTTCAACGTTCGACTGGTCCGGGTCATCTTTTTTCATCAGAAAATGGATTTTTGGACTCTACCAAAAATGATTTAAATGTCATTTGGATCGGGCCTCATGTTGAATAACCACTTTTTAAACCCTCACTGTGACCATATCCCTCAAATCTTCAATTTTGACCAATTTCAGGCACAGAAATGACTTTAAACACACTTATTTTAGTTGAAAAAGTAATAACTCACATCCAACCGTCATTAAAGTCAAAAGATTAAATGTTAAAATGTCATCAATATTGACCATTTTTCAACGTTCGACTGGTCCGGGGTCATCATTTTTCATCAGAAAATGGATTTTTGGACTCTACCAAAAATGATTTAAAATGTCATTTGGATCGGGCCTCATGTTGAATAACCACTTTTTAAACCCTCACAGTGACC